>NC_086445.1:844535967-844835967 GCF_028390025.1 Pseudophryne corroboree
CAGATTGGTGAATATGATCAGATGACAGAATCCAAGATGGCTGCGCCCATGCAGACACTTGGAGGGAAGTTTGGTTTGTAATCCATGTGGTCTGGAAAACAGTAATGGCGGCGCCGGCCACCGGAGACAGGAGACGCCAGGCTGACAGGTGCACATCCAACCACGCGGACACAGCGGAGGCCGCGGCTGACGTAATCGCCACTCTGAATGCAGAAGCTCAGGAACGGCGGCGGAGGCCGCGGGAGACGCAATGCCAGATGTATAAGGCGTTACTGTGACAGCGTCCAGAGAGACAGGAGAGGATGCGGGAATATGCACATCAGGATAACAGATGGGATCCGGTCCTGGAGCGCTGAGCCAGCCTTAGGAGGCATCTGATGGGTAAGAAATGGCGTCCAGATACCCGGATCGTGACAGCACCCCCCCCTTTAGGAGTGGCCCCAGGACACTTCTTTGGCTTTTGAGGAAACTTGGAATGGAATCTCCGGACCAAGGCAGGAGCATGGACATCAGAAGCATTGGTCCATGAACGTTCCTCAGGGCCATAACCCTTCCAGTCAATAAGATACTGAAGTTGACCGTAACGGTGACGTGAGTCCAGGATCTTGGCCACTTCATACTCAACGCCTCGTTGAGTTTGGACTTTCGGAGTTGGAGGAAGTGAGGAATGAAACCGATTCAAGATTAACGGTTTCAACAGGGAAACATGGAATGTCCTGGGTATTTTTAAGAAAGGAGGTAACTGGAGTCTGTAAGCAACAGGATTGATGACTTGATCAATTTTAAAAGGACCGATGAAGCGAGGTGCAAACTTCATACTGGGAACTCTCAACCTCAAATTCTTCGTGGATAACCATACCCGATCACCCACCTTGAGAGCAGGAACTGCTCGACGCTTCTTATCCGCAAACTTCTTGTACCTGAACGATGCCTTGAGCAGAGCTGATCGTACGCTCTTCCAGATATTGGCAAACTGATGCAAGGTGATATCCACTGCGGGAACAGAAGTTGCTGGAAGCGGTTGGAACTCAGGGACTTTAGGGTGGAATCCAAAGTTGGTGAAGAATGGTGTTGAAGAAGATGAAGAATGATACTGGTTGTTATGACAGAACTCGGCCCAGGGAAGTAATTGAACCCAGTCATCTTGAGAGGAGGACACATAGATGCGGAGGAAGGACTCCAAGTCCTGATTCACCCTCTCAGTTTGACCATTGGTCTGAGGATGGTAAGCCGTGGAAAACTTTAGCTTGACTTGGAGGACTTGACATAAACTTCGCCAGAATTTGGCTGTGAATTGAACTCCTCGATCTGAGATAATTTCTTCTGGAAGACCGTGGAGTCGGAAGATCTCTTGTATGAATACTTGAGCCAACTTGGAAGCTGACGGAAGACCGGTGAGAGGAATGAAGTGTGCCATCTTGGTGAACCGGTCAACTACCACCCAGATGGTATTGAACTTGTTGCACATGGGCAAATCAGTAATAAAATCCATCGACAAATGGGTCCATGGTCGACGGGGAACAGATAGTGGAACCAGTTGCCCCGCAGGCGACTGGCGGGATACTTTATGTTGAGCACACTTTGGGCAAGATGCAATAAACTCCAAAACGTCCTTTTTCAGAGTTGGCCACCAATAGGACCTAGAGATAAACTCCAGGGTTTTTTGGATACCTGTATGTCCGGCAAAGCGGGAAGCATGGGCCCAATGCATGAGCTTCTTCCTTAGTGTCGGCTTCACAAAACTTTTCCCTGATGGGGGCGTAGAGTCCATCCCTACCGTGGAGAATGCCAACGGATTTATAATAGGATGCTTGTCTGAAGACTCTGACTCATTTTCTTGCTCCCATGAGCGGGAAAGGGCATCGGCCTTGCGATTCTGAGAGCCCGGACAGAACTGGAGTTTAAAGTCGAACCTGGAAAAGAAAAGTGCCCATCTGGCCTGACGAGGGTTGAGACATTGTGCGCCTTTCAGATATAGAAGGTTCTTGTGGTCTGTAAGGATGGTGATTGAATGAGAGGCTCCCTCCAACAGATATCTCCACTCCTCTAGAGCGAGCTTGATGGCTAGCAACTCCTGGTCGCCAATGGCATAGTTGCGTTCCGCTGGGGAGAACTTCCGTGAGAAGAAACTGCAAGGATGTAAATGGCCATCTTTAGCCCTCTGAGATAACACCGCTCCTACTCCAACGGAGGAGGCATCCACCTCTAAGATGAAAGGAGAGTCGATGTCAGGCTGTTTCAGGACAGGCGCAGAGATGAACCTCTGTTTTAAAAGATGAAAAGCTTGCATGGCTTCTTCAGACCACTTGGACGGGTTAGCACCCTTCTTGGTGAAAGCAGTAATAGGTGCCACAATGGTGGAAAAGTCTCGTATAAACTTTCGGTAATAATTGGCGAACCCTAAGAACCTCTGGACCCCTTTGAGGGTTAAGGGTACCGGCCAATTCTGGATTGCTTGTAGTTTCTCAGGATCCATCTCTAGTCCGGAACCGGACACAATGTACCCTAGAAACAAAATGGACTTGACTTCAAAGACGCATTTCTCTAATTTGCAATAGAGATGATTGACACGGAGACGGGACAGAACCTCCTTTACCCAAAAACGATGTTCCTCTAAATTGTTGGCAAAAATGAGGATATCATCTAGATAGACCACGACATGACGGTATAGAATGTCTCTGAAGATCTCATTGACGAAATGCTGGAAGACAGCTGGAGCATTGCTCAATCCGAAGGGCATGACGAGGTACTCATAATGTCCGTCACGGGTGTTAAATGCGGTCTTCCACTCGTCACCCTCACGGATCCGGATGAGATTGTATGCACCTCTCAAGTCCAGCTTTGTAAAGATGGTAGCTCCGCTAACTCTGTCAAAGAGCTCAGTAATCAGGGGTAAAGGATAGCGGTTCTTGATGGTAATGTCGTTCAAACCTCTGTAGTCGATGCACGGCCGCAGACCACCATCTTTCTTTTTTACAAAAAAGAAGCCTGCGCCGGCTGGAGAAGAAGAAGGTCGAATGAACCCCTTTGCTAGGTTCTCTTTAATGTATTCCTCCATAGAATGCGTCTCGGGCAGAGACAACGGATAAGTTCGGCCTCGAGGTGGAACCTTCCCTGGAACGAGATCAATCGGGCAGTCCCATTCTCTATGAGGAGGAAGGATATCAGCAGAAGCCTTACTGAACACATCCGTGAAATCTTGATATGGAGGAGGTGGAACATCAGACGACCTGGGGGAGGAAGAACAGACAGGCAACACTTTAAACAAACATGTCTCAGCACAGGAGGGACCCCATGCCAGGATTTGCGTAGTCGTCCAATCAATTGTAGGATTGTGAAGACGGAGCCATGGAAGGCCCAGGACCACAGGATGTGTGGCTCTTGGAATCACTAAAAGTGAAATAAGTTCGTAATGAAGAACTCCCACTCTCAGACGAACTGGTAGAGTCCTTAGAGCAATAACTGTATCAAAAATTTTACTGCCATCCACGGCAGTTAAGGAAAAGGAGGAAGGAAGTCTCTCGGTGGGTAGGGACCACCGTTTAACATAGGCTTCGGTAATAAAGTTCCCAGCTGCTCCGGAATCAAGGAGGGCAATGACGTTCTGATAACGTTGAGCAACTTGAAGCGAGACTGGGAGATTACAATCTTGAGGGGATGGAGAGGAGATCATTACTCCTAGCCGGCCCTCTCCTTGGCGAGCTAGGGTCTGGAGTCCCGGACTTTTGGGACAAGCATTAATGGTGTGAGACGGAGCTGCACAATAAAGACAGAGAGACTCGGAGAGACGTCTTCGGCGCTCAGCAGGAGTTAAACGGGAACGGCCAATTTGCATGGGCTCATCTTTAGTTGGTGACAGTTGGCGAGGAGGAGGAGCAGAAGATTTTGGAGCAGATGATCTTCCACGCTCAGTTGCTCTCTCTCTGAAACGTAAGTCAACTTTTGTACAAAGTGAGATTAGCTCATCTAACTTGGAGGGTAAGTCTCTGGTAGCTAACTCGTCTTTAATACACTCAGATAAACCATGCCAGAATGCAGCATACAGGGCCTCGTCGTTCCATGCCAGTTCGGATGCCAGGATCTGGAACTGTATAAGATATTGTCCTACAGTACGTGATCCCTGGCGTAAACGGAGAATCTCAGACGAAGCTGAAGTTACCCGGCCTGGCTCGTCGAAGATGCGCCTGAATGTTGACACGAATGCAGTGTAAGAAGATAGCAGGGTGTCGGACCTCTCCCATAACGGTGATGCCCAATCAAGGGCTGAGCCACTGAGAAGAGAGATGATGTTGGCAATTTTTGTACGGTCACTGGGAAAATTGCCAGGTTGTAGCTCAAACTGAATCTCACACTGGTTGAGAAATCCCCTGCAGAATCTTGGAGAACCGTCAAATTTTGCTGGCGTTGGAAGATGAAGACGTGGAGCAGAAACGGGTAAGGTGGATGGGGTTATAGCTGGAGTCACTGTGGTTGACGCACCGGACGCGTCTGATCCACGGAGAGTTGTCTGAATCCCATCCAGCCGAGTAGAGAGATCCTGGAGACAGCGGATGATGTGGCCCTGTGCAGCCTCCTGATGTTCAAGTCGGGCTGCCAGTTCTTGCATCGGCCTGGCCGCTTGATCCTGGTCTCCGGCTGGATTCATTTGGTCAGTGCTTACTGTCACAACTGAGGGCCTGAGCTGACGGAAGGCAGCCTCAGTTGTAGGGGCTGAGATGTACCGGAACCTGGGAGGTTGTATCAGACCCCTGGACATGTAAGTAACATGAAGAGAAACCGCCCGAAGGCGTGACCACGACAACTTGAGTAAAAGTCAATGATATTTATTTATGACAAACTCCATGCATCACAGTAGCAGTAAAAAGAAACATAAAAATCAGCAGAGAAATAATAATACAGTTCCTGGGTACTACAGGGTGGCAGGGGCCACAGAGCTCTGGTGGTATGAGACAGTTCTTATTATCTGCAAGTTGGAAAGTCCTTACCAGGCTCAACTGTAGCAATGAGGAAAGCCCAGGGTCGTACCAGCTGGTGTTCCAGGGAAAGCTGGACTGCTGTAGATAAAATGCTGCTGTGGGTACTGGTTAGAACCAGACAGGTGTTTGCACGGAGTGGATACTGGCTGGAACCAGTTAAATAATAGATAAAGCTTGAGAGCGATGCAATATAGATGAAATGTAGAATTTTAGAGCGGAGAAATAATAATACCGGTGGAGAGTGGTAAACTGCAGAAAGGACACCGGCCCTTTAAGAGAAGCTGTACACTGCTGGAAGCTGAGCTGGAAGCAGGTGATGTTGTAGCTGGAAACAGGTGAGTCCAGAATGGATCGGAGAGTCAGGCTACACCGCAGATGGAATGCTGGTGCGGGTCTCTATAGCAGAAGTCTGGAGACAGGAGCTGGAACCTGGAAGACATTCACAGGAGAGAGACAAACTGGAACTAGGTTTGACAACCAAAGCACTGACGCCTTCCTTGCTCAGGCACAACCTATTTATACCTGCAGCAAGGAAGGCATTGGCTAGGCAATTATGCAAATTAATAATACAGACAGCAGATTGGTGAATATGATCAGATGACAGAATCCAAGATGGCTGCGCCCATGCAGACACTTGGAGGGAAGTTTGGTTTGTAATCCATGTGGTCTGGAAAACAGTAATGGCGGCGCCGGCCACCGGAGACAGGAGACGCCAGGCTGACAGGTGCACATCCAACCACGCGGACACAGCGGAGGCCGCGGCTGACGTAATCGCCACTCTGAATGCAGAAGCTCAGGAGGCGGAGGCCGCGGGAGACGCCATGCCAGATGTATAAGGCGTTACTGTGACAGCGTCCAGAGAGACAGGAGAGGATGCGGGAATATGCACATCAGGATAACAGATGGGATCCGGTCCTGGAGCGCTGAGCCAGCCTTAGGAGGCATCTGATGGGTAAGAAATGGCGTCCAGATACCCGGATCGTGACATACAGCAGCGGCGGCACCAGTAGCAGCATCTCGCAAACGCCAACTCGTTCCTAGGCAGGCTACGCTTTGTATCACCGCTTTCCAGAAGAGGCACACAGCTGACAACCTCTTATGGAAACTGAGGAAGATCATCGCAGAATGGCTTACCCCAATTGGACTCTTCTGGGGATCTGTGACATCGGACAACGCCAGCAATATTGGCCCTCATTCCGAGTCGTTCGCTCGGTATATTTCATCGCATCGCAGTGAAATTCCGCTTAGTACGCATGCGCATTATTCGCACTGCGACTGCGCCAAGTAATTTAACAATGAAGATAGTATTTTTACTCACGGCTTTTTCTTCGCTCCGGCGATCGTAATGTGATTGACAGGAAATGGGTGTTACTGGGCGGAAACACGGCGTTTCATGGGCGTGTGGTTAAAAACGCTACCGTTTCCGGAAAAAACGCAGGAGTGGCCGGAGAAACGGAGGAGTGTCTGGGCGAACGCTGGGTGTGTTTATGACGTCAAACCAGGAACGACAAGCACTGAACTGATCGCAGATGCCGAGTAAGTCTGAAGCTACTCTGAAACTGCTAAGTAGTTTGTAATCGCAATATTGCGAATACATCGGTCGCAATTTTAAGAAGCTAAGATTCACTCCCAGTAGGCGGCGGCTTAGCGTGTGTAACTCTGCTAAAATCGCCTTGCGAGCGATCAACTCGGAATGAGGGCCATTGTGCGTGCATTACATCTGGGCAAATTCCAGCACGTCCCATGTTTTGCACATACATTGAATTTGGTGGTGCAGAATTATTTAAAAAACGACAGGGGCGTGCAAGAGATGCTGTCGGTGGCCCGAAGAATTGTGGGCCAATTTCGGCATTCAGCCACCGCGTGCCGAAGACTGGAGCACCACCAAACATTCCTGAACCTGCCCTGCCATCATCTGAAGCAAGAGGTGGTAACGAGGTGGAATTCAACCCTCTATATGCTTCAGAGGATGGAGGAGCAGCAAAAGGCCATTCAAGCCTATACATCTGCCCACGATATAGGAAAAGGAAGGGGAATGCACCTGACTCAAGCGCAGTGGCGAATGATTTCAACGTTGTGCAAGGTTCTGCAACCCTTTGAACTTGCCACACGTGAAGTCAGTTCAGACACTGCCAGCCTGAGTCAGGTCATTCCCCTCATCAGGCTTTTGCAGAAGAAGCTGGAGACATTGAAGGAGGAGCTAAAACAGAGCGATTCCGCTAGGCATGTGGGACTTGTGGATGGAGCCCTTAATTCGCTTAACCAGGATTCACGGGTGGTCAATCTGTTGAAATCAGAGCACTACATTTTGGCCACCATGCTCGATCCTAGATTTAAAACCTACGTTGTATCTCTCTTTCCGGCAGACACAAGTCTGCAGAGGTTCAAAGACCTGCTGGTGAGAAAATTGTCAAATCAAGTGGAACGTGACCTGTCAACATCTCCTCCTTCACATTCTCCCGCAACTGGGGGTGCGAGGAAAAGGCTAAGAATTCCGAGCCCACCCGCTGGCGGTGATGCAGGGCAGTCTGGAGCGAGTGCTTACATCTGGTCTGGACTGAAGGACCTGCCAACGATTACTGACATGTCGTCTACTGTCACTGCATATGATTCTCTCACCATTGAAAGAATGGTGGAGGATTATATGAGTGACCGCATCCAAGTAGGCACGTCAGACAGTCCGTACGTATACTGGCAGGAAAAAGAGGCAATTTGGAGGCCCTTGCACAAACTGGCTTTATTCTACCTAAGTTGCCCTCCCTCAAGTGTGAACTCCGAAAGAGTGTTTAGTGCAGCCGCTCACCTTGTCAGCAATCGGCGTACGAGGTTACTTCCAGAAAATGTGGAGAAGATGATGTTCATCAAAATTAATTATAATCAATTCCTCCGTGGAGACATTCACCAGCAGCAATTGCCTCCAGAAAGTACACAGGGACCTGAGATGGTGGATTCCAGTGGGGACGAATTAATAATCTGTGAGGAGGGGGATGTACACAGTGAAAGGGGTGAGGAATCGGAGGATGATGATGAGGTGGACATCTTGCCTCTGTAGAGCTAGTTTGTGCAAGGAGAGATTGATTGCTTCTTTTTTTGGTGGGGACCCAAACCAACCCGTTATTTCAGTCACAGTCGTGTGGCAGACCCTGTCGCTGAAATGATGGGTTCGTTAAAGTGTGCATGTCCTGTTTATACAACATAAGGGTGGGTGGGAGGGCCCAAGGACAATTCCATCTTGCACCTCTTTTTTCTTTCATTTTTCTTTGCATCATGTGCTCTTCGGAGACAATTTTTTTGAAGTGCCATCTTGCCTGACACTGCAGTGCCACTCCTAGATGGGCCAGGTGTTTGTGTCGGCCACTTGTGTCGCTTAGCTTAGTCACACAGCGACCTTGGTGCGCCTCTTTTTTTCTTTGCATCATGTGCTGTTTGGGGACTATTTTTTTGAAGTGCCATCCTGCCTGACACTGCAGTGCCACTCCTAGATGGGCCAGGTGTTTGTGTCGGCCACTTTGGACGCTTAGCTTAGTCACACAGCTACCTCATTGCGCCTCTTTTTTTTTTTTTTTTTTTGCATCATGTGCTGTTTGGGGACTATATTTTTTTGAAGTGCCATCCTGCCTGACACTGCAGTGCCACTCCTAGATGGGCCAGGTGTTTGTGTCGGCCACTTGGGTCACTTAGCTTAGTCACACAGCGACCTTGGTGCGCCTCTTTTTTTCTTTGCATCATGTGCTGTTTGGGGACTATTTTTATGAAGTGCCATCCTGTCTGACACTGCAGTGCCACTCCTAGATGGGCCAGTTGTTTGTGTCGACCACTTGTGTCACTTAGCTTAGTCACACAGCGACCTTGGTGCGCCTCTTTTTTTCTTTGCATTATGTCCTGTTTGGGGACTATTTTTTTGAAGTGCCATCCTGTCTGACACTGCAGTGCTACTCCTAGATGGGCCAGGTGTTTGTATCGGCCACTTGTGTCGCTTAGATTAGCCATCCAGCGACCTCGGTGCAAATTTTAGGACTAAAAATAATATTGTGAGGTGTGAGGTGTTCAGAATAGACTGGAAATGAGTGGAAATTATGGTTATTGAGGTTAATAATACTATGGGATCAAAATGACCCCCAAATTCTATGATTTAAGCTGTTTTTTAGGGTTTTTTGAAAAAAACACCCGAATCCAAAACACACCCGAATCCGACAAAAAATTTTCGGTGAGGTTTTGCCAAAACGCGTCCGAATCCAAAACACGGCCGCGGAACCGAATCCAAAACCAAAACACAAAACCCGAAAAATGTCCAGTGCACATCACTAGTCATAACAACATTCAGATCTAAAAAGATCATCAGAAAAAGGTGAAACTGCACATACTAAGACAGTGATAGCTACAGCATGCACTGACTTGAAGTCAAGGCTAGACTGCTAAGCAACTGCAGATCACATGACAGCAAATGCCATCCTGTGGTAGGATCAGCCAGATCAGGTAACAGTCTGATGAAAACTTATCACACATAGAAATGCATTCTTTTGTGATTTCAGTGGTGCAAAGATCACAGGCATTGTCATACTCATCAAGCCAGTGGTCATCCAACGGTTGATGAGCCTACACTGATGTTAATCATATGGCATGGCTTAGTTATTATCCAGATATAAACCCAATCAAGTATTTACTGTATGCAATTTTCTGTAACAACACCGAAGACATAATTTTTGCGTCCATCTGCCATGTGTCAGTCTAATGACATTCTTTTGGAATAATATTGCACATTGGGCCTGATTCTGAGTCAAACCCATCCATAGACACTTATTCTGTTCACATGTGACAGTATAGTTACTTCCTAATGCTAATGCAAGAGTCCACCCTTGTACGCTGAAAATCAGTACAACTGCATGTGAGAGCCAGTCCTGCCTACTGCCAGTCTCTCTAGTATCTGACCTTAATCCACCTATTGTAGAAAAATATCCACTTTTGTTAAATTATAGCCTATCACAATTTTTCTAGTGACTCAAGCCAGTGTGCTTACTGTTTGCATTGGGGCACATTGTGACCTAACGTCTTACTAAGCGAATAAGGGCCTAATTCAGACCTGATCGTTATTGTGCGAAATCACACAGTGGGCGATTATCGAATGACTGCGAATGCGTACGGAGCATAATACGCAGGCGCGAGGGCATACTGCGAAAAAATCCTGCAAGCTGATTGACAGGAATTGGACGTTTGGGGGTGGTAACTGGCCATTTTATGGGAGTGTCAGGAAAAACGCAGGCATTCCCAAGCGTTTTCAGGGCGGGTGTGTGACGTCAGCTCCGGCCCCGATCAGCCTGTTTGTATCGCACTGTAGGAGTAAGTCCTGGGCTACGCACAGACTGCACAGACTGGAAAAATCATTCGATGCTGAGTGAGTTGTGGACAAATTTGCAGATGTCCACTGTCTGGCAAAGTTTTCGCATGGCGAACGAATGCATTCACACACTTGGACGGGCCGGGTTTTCATTCTCCATGGGCGGTGGCTATCTGATAGCAGCTCTCTGCAAAATCGCAGAGGAGCAATCAGGTCTGAATTAGGCTCTATATACTTTGCTGATGTGTCCATTGTTTTGTCCACTACTGGTAAGTCATCCACTTTTATTTTTTCTAATCCTCATGTAAAAGCTTATTGTGTATTTGCTGACCACAGGGATATTAGTGACAGTCCTTTCTAATCCAGGACTTCTGCTATGAGTTTCCCTAGCAAAGCGTTATACTGTAGGTCATTTCAGTTCACATTCACGCTGCTGTCCTCTTTAACAGTTTGCAGGGACTGAGATATCTTTTCTGAAATTGCTCTGCACATGGGGGGTCATTCCGAGTTGTTCGCTCGCAAGCTGCTTTTAGCAGCTTTGCACACGCTAAGCCGCCGCCTACTGGGAGTGAATCTTAGCATATTAAAATTGCGAACAAAAGATTAGCAGAATTGCGAATAGACACTTCTTAGCAGTTTCTGAGTAGCTCCAGACTTACTCGGCATCTGCGATCAGTTCAGTGCTTGTCGTTCCTGGTTTGACGTCACAAACACACCCAGCGTTCGCCCAGACACTCCTCCGTTTCTCCGGCCACTCCCGCGTTTTTCCCAGAAAAAAGCATTTTTTCCGCCCAGAAACACCCACTTCCTGTCAATCACATTACGATCACCAGAACGTAGAAAAAACCTCGTAATGCCGTGAGTAAAATTCCTAACTGCATAGCAAATTTACTTGGCGCAGTCGCACTGCGTACATTGCGCATGCGCATTAGCGACTATTCGCTCTGTTGCGACAAAAAAATAACGAGCGAACAACTCGGAATGACCCCCATGGCCAGAAAATGCACTCACTGTATGTAGACTTGAATGATTCTAGCACTTATGCCCACCGACTCACCAAATTTCCCACAGTATATACTTCTGCACCTTTGTATAATGCCTACAATAACCCTCAGGTTCATATATGTGTGGGTAAATCTGACTCTGATACTAGACAGTGCCTCCCCAGCCATTTACCTCACCGCACGTCATTGATATTAGAGATTTTTTGAGTTTAGTGTTTTGGTTTTGGATCTGGATCTCCGCTCCTGTTTTGGATCTGGATTGGTTTTTGCCAAAGCCACCCTTTTGGATTTTGGTTTTGGATCTGAATGTTTTTAAAAAAAATCCCCCATAAAAACTGCAAAAATCACAGAATTCGGGGGTAATTTTGATCCTACGGTATTATTAACCTCAATAGCATTAATTTCCACTCGTTTCCAGTCTATTCTGAACACTGAACACCTCAAAATATTGTTTTTAGGCCAAAAACTTGCACTGAGGTAGCTGTATGACTAAGCTAAGCGACACAAGTTTGGCGACACAAACACCTGGCCCATCTAGGAGTGGCACTGCAGTGTGGCATTTCTGCAGTGGGGTACACTGGTATTCCACAGGGAATAACATCGGAGTGTAGAGTAGGATCTTGATCCGAGGCACCAACAGGCTAAAAGCTTTGATTGTTCCCAAGATGCTCAGCGCCGCCTCCTCTATAATCCCGCCTCCGTGCACAGGAGCTCAGTTTGTAATTTGGTGTCTGCAGTGCAGGCAGCTAACAGGCAGGGCTGCTCAAGCAGCCCTAAGAAGAACTATTTTAAAGAAGAAAGAAGACTTCAAGGGCTGCAGCAGAGGCACTCTAGTGCTAGATATCATTCTGATATCTCCTGCTGCAGCTCCATCACCTCCCACAGCGGCGCTGTATACTCCCGCGTCCCTGGTTGCCGGGTACTTACAGCGGATGCTTCGGTTCTTTACCCAGGGCGCACACACTAACCGAATTTCTCCAGGAACGCGTGGCCGCACTCAGGGAGGAGGCAAGAGGGTCCTCCAGATGGAAATGGAAATCACGATCCATTGCGTCCATTAGGAGGCGGGCCACGCGCACTGGCTTGGACACTGTGGCTGTACAGGGACCCCACTAGACCACCAGGGCAAGGGCACAGGTTGGATTATATCATCCATTTTATTAGGGCCCGCAGCATCCGGCGGTGAAGTCCAGCAAGGGGATAAGGCTCTGACCTATAGCCCCTCCTCCAGCCCCTGGGCGCCATTTAGAGTAAATGTTCCCGCCCTGGAGCTGCATCTCTCTGTCTCCCTCACTCCCTGTCAGCATTTGGGTGCCATTACACACAGCTGCGCTGATTCTGGGACTGCTGGGCGATGCCTTCTCTGTAAAGCCGCCTGCATCATCAGCGCTGTGCATTTACAGCACACTTAAGTATTCTACATGGCATTTAAACATGGTTAGTTAAGAACAAGTACATACTTCAGGGTTATTTAGTACAAGTACCCTGTAATATTCATCCAGTTTTTACTGTGCATTGATATATCTGTTTATATACATAGCCTTACTCAGTAATAGTATTGCTAGTCCAGTGCAGTTTTATTGTTTGTCACAATTCCTGCATTGTACATGTGGCTGTGTGTGCATATAGCTGCTGGGTGATCTCTACTCTGTGTATCTCACTCCTACTGCTATCCCTATATTCTATAACCTGAGGGAGCTCCATGCGTCAGGGTTATTAGATAATATAGGTATTTCACAGGATATACGTATTTTGTATTTTTCTCTGTTTTTTAGTCACATTTTATCTCAGAAATCCTCTGTTTGTGCTGTCACACTGCACAGGGGGTTTGTGTATAACTAGACTTGCGCCCTCTATGGGACCTCCTGTGCCTTATCAGCCTTATATGGTCCCTGCGGTTAATCCGCCATGGATGGATGCTCTGTCCACTCAGTTACAGCTCTTGAATAACTCTTTAGATAATCGTATTCCTGACCCTCGCCCGCCTAAGACTAAACCTAAGAAGTCCTCTAAGCGTGCTGTTACTTCCTCTCAATCCACGAATGTTCTGGATACCTCTTCAAATGAAGATGGCGTGTATACTGACCCCACAGACTCTGATCATGACGTTTCTGATGGGCAATCTGTTTCACAGGTGGATGTTCCTGATCTCTTAGAGGCTATCAGGCTCATTGTTCATATTGATGATGATCCTGAGCCTGCTACTACATCTAAGAAACCGGACAGGTTCAAACGTCAGAAGGTTACTAAATTGGTTTTACCTCATTCTGACTACTTGGTTGACATACATCGGGAATCCTGGGAGAACCCAGGAAAGAAATTAACCCCGCATAAGAAGATGCTAGCCCGCTATCCCCTTGCGGCAGAATTGACTAGAAATTGGGAAACACCACAGCTGGTGGACTCGCTCGGCTGGTGGTGTCATCTGCTCTGCCTGTCACTACCATCACTTCTCTCAAGGAGCCGGCGGATAAGCGTGTGGAGGGCTGCTTAAAAGCTATCTATACCCTTGCAGGGGATGTGCATAGGCCCACCATTGTGGCTACTTGGGCCGCAGAGGCTATTCAGACGTGGGCTCAGGAAATGGAGGCTGAGTTTCCATCCGATTTTCCTGAACGTGCCAGACAATGTCTCTCTTATATTGTCACGGCATCTCATTACATTAAAGAAGCAGCTTCAGATGCCGGTGTTCTGGCGGCCAAGGCTGCTATGACATACATTTTGGCTCACCATGTTCCCTGGTTACAGTCTGGGTCGGTGGACTTGGACTCTAAGAAAACCCTGGAGGTGCTCCCGTTTAAAGGAAACATCCTCTTTGGTGAGGATCTCAACAAGATTGTTGCTGACTTGGCGTCTGCTAAGACTGCATGTCTACCTAGTACTACTCCTTTCAGCCCCGAAGGTTAAGAGTACTTACTTTCATTCCTTTTGCCCTCCAGGTAAAGCAAAGGGTCTGGCTTATCCGAAACAGTCTCGCACTTCCAAAACCACCAAGCCCAAGCCTAAACGTGCCTGGGCTGCCCGTCAGCCTGGTTCCAAATCTGACAAGCCTGCAGCATGATGGGGCGGGCCTCCTCCTGGGGGATCCCAGGGTGGGAGGCCGACTTCTACAGTTCACCCAGGTATGGTTGAAGACCACTTTAGACGCTTGGGTACAAGAAGTCGTCACTCACAGACACGCTATATCCTTCAAAACATGTCCCCCTCCTCACTGTTGCCTGACTGACATCCCTTCGGATCAGGTGAAGGCAACAACTCTCCGTTTAGTGATACAATCCCTACTGGACACCGGGGTGGTAGTGCCGGTGCCTCTGGCACAGAGGGGCAGGGGGTACTATTCAACGCTGTTCCTAGTCCCCAAACTGAATGATTCCTAGCGGCCCATTCTCAACCTCAAATCTTTGAACAAGTTTGTGAGGGTCTACAAGTTTTATATGGAGACTCTTCGCTCTATTGTCCTGGCTTTGGAACCAGGAGACTATATGGTATCCCTGGATATACAGGATGCTTACCTGCATATCCCTATTGCCATGTCACATCAGCAATACCTGCGGTTTGCTATTGGCAATCTCCATTACCAATTCCGAGCCTTATCGTTTGGTCTGACGCAAACTCTCACCAAGGTAATGGCAGTTATGACGGCTTCACTCCGCCATCAGGGTATCAGGATCCTGCCGAATCCTGACAACCTGCTGATCCTGGCCAATTTCCCAGAAGTTCTCCTCGGTCATTTGGATCTGATGGTCCAGTCTTGAGTGGCTCGTTAACTGGTAGAAATCTTCCCTGGTCCCTACCCAGAGCATGGTGCATCTGGCAGCGTTGTTGGACACACACAACCAGAGGTTGTTTTTGTCACAGGAGAAAGTCCTAAAGCTTCAGGACAAGATACATTGCTTCCTCTCTCGTCCGCGTGTGTCAATAAACTCGGTGATGCAAGTACTAGGCCTCATGGTGTCAGCTTTCGACATGGTGGAGTACGCTCAATTTCATTCCCACCCTCTGCAGAAACTGATTTTTGCCAAGTGGGACGGCCTGCCACTCCGGATCAGGTCTCAAATGATTTTCTTGTCTCCGGAGGTCCGTCTGACACTGACTTGGTGGCTGCAGGATCAACGATTGTGCAGGGGTCATCCCTTCTGGATCTCCAGCTGTGTCCTTCTGACGACGGATGCCAGTCTGAGGGGTTGGGGTGCGGTGTTGGAGCAACACTCTCTTTAGGGTTGGTGGACCAGGGAGGAGTCTGTCCTCCCGATAAACATTCTGGAATTGCGGGCAGTTTTCAATGCTCTAAAAATGGCCCAGCATCTGGTTTTGAACAGGCCTGTTTAAGTACAGTCAGACAACGCCACCACGGTGGCGTACATAAATCATCAAGGTGGCACTCAAAGCCGCATGGCAATGTTGGAAGTGTCGAAGATTCTTCAATGGGCGGAACACCATCTGACATCCATATTGACAATGTTCATTCCGGGGGTCCTCAACTGGGAAGCGGACTTCCTCAGTCATCAGGACGTACACGCCAGAGAGGGAAGCCTTCATCCGGAAGTATTTCAACTTCTAGTGGACAAGTGAGGCCTTCCAGATATAGACCTGATGGCGTCTCAACACAATCACAAGGTTTTGGTCTTCGGAGCAAGAACAAGGGATCCTCAAGCGGCGTTCGTGGATGCACTGGCAATTCCATAGAACTTTCGGCTGCTGCACGTGTTCCCTCCAGTGTCACTTCTGCCCAGAGTAGTGAGGAACTTCAAGCAAGAAGGAGGATCCTTCTTCTAATAGCACCAGCGTGGCCCAGATGGCATTGGTTCTCAGACCTACAGGGTCTCTCGCTAGAGTGTCCTCTTCTGCTTCCACACCGACCAGACCTCCTCGTTCAGGGCCCTCGTGTTTACCAGGATTTGGCCCAACTGGCTTTGACAGTGTGGCTCTTGAAGCTTCTGTACTGAGGGCCAAAGGATTTTCTGAGGCGGTCATTTAAACTATATTGAAGGCCCGTAAGCCGGCTTCTGCTTGGATTTACCATAGGGTCTGGAATTCTTACTTTGCTTGGTGCTCATCTAACAATCATGACGTTTACAAGTTTAGTACGGCCAAACTTTTGGCCTTCCTACAACAGGGCCTGGACTTGGGCCTTCGACTGGCCACCCTCAAGGTTCATATTTCTGCCTTCTTGGTATGGTTTCAGAGAAAAACTGCGACTCTGCCTAATGTTCATACATTCACTCAGGGTGTTTTACGGATTCAACCTCCCTATGTCCCACCTGTGGCTCCTTGGGATTTTTTCTCCGTTTGAACCTCTTGAATCTGCAGACCTTAAGTGGCTTTCCCTCAAGGTCTTGTTTCTGATGGCTATTGCCTCTGCTAGACGCGTATCAGTTTTGGGTTCCTTGTCTTGTAGGTCCCCCTATCTGATTTTTCACCGTGACCAGGCGGATCTTCGGACGCACCCTGGTTATCTACCTAAGGTGGTGTCTTCTTTCCACCTTAATCAGGAGATTGTGGTTCCGGCCTTTATTTCTCCTGATTTATCCTCCAAAGAGAGGCCTTTGGATGTGGCACGGGCTCTCCGTATTTATGTGAAGAGGACATCCTCCATTAGGAAGTCTGATTCTCTCTTTGTACTGTTTGGTTTTCACAAATGTGGCTGGCCTGCTAACAAGCAGACCTTGGCCAGATGGATTAGAATGGTGATAGTACATGCTTATGTACAGGCTGGCCTTCCAGCTCCTGCTACCATCAAAGCCCTTTCTACTCAGTCTGTTGGACCTTCTTGGGCGGCCCGCCGTGGTACTACCCTTGAACAATTGTGCAAGGCAGCTATGTGGTCCTCAGTAAACACGTTCATAAGGTTCTATGTCTTCGATACTTCTGCCTCCCAGGATTCTTCCTTTTGACGCAGGGTACTTGTGCCCACTACAGTGCCTCTCCTCCCATAAGGAACTGCTTTAGGACATCCCTGATGTTATTCCCTGTGGAATACCAGTGTACCCCGCTGCAGAAAAGGAGATTTATGGTAAGAACTTACCTTTATTGAATCTCTTTCTGTGAGGTACACTGGATTCCACAGGGCGCCCACCCTGATGCATTTAGCTTTTTTGGGTTGGTATAGCATTAGTCGCTGATACATTCTCCTGTTGTGAGAATGTGGTGTCTGTGGCTACTAACTGTTGTCATCTCTTTTACCTGCTACTGCATTGGACTGGTTAACAAAACTGAGCTCCTGTGCACTGAGGCGAGGTTATAGAGGAGGCGGCGCTGAGCATCTTGGGAACAGTCAAAGCTTTTAGCCTGTTGGTGCCTCGGATCAAGATCCTACTCTACACCCCGATGTTATTTCCTGTGGAATCCAGTGTACCTTGCAGAAAGAGATTTAACAAATTTAAGTTCTTACCATAAATCACCTTTTTTTAAAACTAGGCCCCAAAGAGCACATAATGCAAAGAAAACAAAGAGGTGCAAGGTGGAATTGTCCTTGGGTTCTCCCACCCACCCTATGTTGTATAAACAGGACATGCACACTTTAACAAACCAATCATTTCAGTGACAGGGTCTGCCACACGACTGTGGCTGAAATGATTGGTTTGTTTAGGCCCCCACAAAAAAAGAAGCAATTAATCCCCAAAACTACTGGCTCTACAGAGGCAAGATGTCGTCCTCATCCTCCGATTCCTCACACCTTTCAGTGTGTACATCCTCATCCTCACAGAGTATTAATTCATCCCCTCTGAAATCCACCATCACAGGTCCCTGTGTACTTTCTGGAGGCAATTGCTGGTAAAGGTCTTCCTGGTGGAATTTATAATCCATTTTGATGAACATCATCTTCTCCACATATTGTGAAAGTAACCTCACACGCCGATCACTGACAAGGTTACCGGCTGCACTAAACATTCTTTCGGAGAACACACTGGAGGGGGGGAGGGGGGTGGGGGAAGCAATTAAGGTAAAATAAAGCCAGTTTGTGCAAAGGCCTTTAAATTGCCTCTTTTTTTCTGCCAGTATACATACGGACTGTCTGACATGTCTACTTGGATGCTGTCACCGATATAAACCTCCACCATTCATTCAATGGTGACAGCATCATATGCAGTGACAGTAGACATGTCAGTGATTGTTGGCAGCTCTTTCAGTCCGGACCAGATCTCAACACTTCCTCCTGACTGCCCTGCATCACTGACAGTGGGTGGGCTAGGAAATTTTATCCTTTTCCTCGCAGCCCAAGTTGCAGGAGAAAATGAAGGAGGAGCTGTTGACGGGTCAGTTTTCTCACCAGCTGGTCTTTGAACCTCTGCAGCCTTGTGTCCACCAGAAAGAAAGATACAATGTATGCTTTAAACCTATCATCGAGCACAGTGGCCAAATTGTTGTGCTCTGAAATCAACAGATTGACCACCCTTGAATCCTGGCAAAGTGAATGAAGGGCTCCATCCACAAGTCCCACATACTTAGCGGAATCGCTCCATCTTAGCTCCTCCTTCAATTTCTCCAGCTGCTTCTGCAAAAGCCTGATGAGGGGAATGACCTGACTCAAGCTGGTAGTGTCTGAACTGACTTTATGTGTGGCAAGTTCGAAGGTTGGAGAAACTTGCACAACACAGAAGTCATTCACCACTGCACTTGAGTCAGGTGTATTCCTCCTCTTTTGCCCATATTTATAGGTGGAAGTATAAGCTTGAATGGCCTTTTGCTGCTTCTCCATCCTCTGAAGCACATAGAGTGTTGATTTCCACCTTGTTAGCACCTCTTGCTTCAGGTGATGGCAGGGCAGATCCAGGGCTGTTTGCTGGCACCCCAATCTTTGGCATGCAGTTGCTAAATGTCGAAAGTGGCTCACAATTTTTCTGGCCACTGACAGCATTTCCTGTAAGTCCCTGTCATTTTTAAAAAAAATTCTACACCATCAAATTAATTGTATGTGCAAAACATGGGATGTGCTGGAATTTGCCCAGATGTAATGCACGCACAATATTGGTGACGTTGTCAGATATCACAAATCCCCAGTAGAGTTTAAGTGGGATAACACATTGTGCGATGATGTCCCTCAGTTTCTGTTAGAATTTGTCAGCGGTGTGCCTCTTACGGAAAGCGGTGATACACAGTGTAGTCTGCCTAGGAATGAGTTGGCATTTGTGAGATGCTGCTACTGGTGCCACTGCTGTTGTTGCTGCGGGAGGCAATGCATCTACCCAGTGCACTGTGAGCTGTGACAGTCATGTAGTCCTTAGTTTGCCCTGCTCCACATGTCCGTGGTTAAGTGGACAGTGGGTTCAACCGCATTTTTCAGGACACTGAGGACACTTTTCTTAATTTCCCCGTACAGTCCGGGAATCGCTTGCCTAGTGAAGTGGAATCTAAATGGGATTTGGTACCATGGACACAGTACGTCCATCAACTGTCTAAATCCCAGCATAGTTGTTATGGCATCAGTAATCTGCTTTGCAACAGGGTGACTGCTGTCATATTTCATGTTCTTCGCAAAGGACTGTTGTACAGTCAATTGCTTAGTTGATGTAGTACAAGTGGTCTTCCGACTTCCTCTCTGGGATGACAATCGACTCCCAGTAGCAACAACAGCAGTGGCAGCAGCAGTAAGCATACCACTCAAGGGTACTCCGGAGGAATCCCGGTTATGGGAGGATTCATCAGTTATTCCAGTGGCCTGCAGGACTACTTACATTCCTGACTGAGGAGGAAATTGACATTGAGGTATTTGGTGGTGTGTTTTGCAGGAGCTCGGGTAAAAGGGATTTAGGTGTCAGTGGACTGCTTATGCTATTACCCAAAGTTTCTCAACTTGACAATGACTTCTGATGAATGCGCTCATCCTCATCGTCATCTTCCTCCTCAGCGCCAGCTACACCAATATCCTGCTCATCCTGGTGTACTTCTACAGTTACATCCTCAATCTCAATATCAGCAACTGGACTGGTGGTGCTCCACCCAGCACTTGCAGAGGGCGTGCAAATGGTGGTAGGAGCCGCCTCCTTTCCATACAGTCTTGGGAAGGTCAGGCCTAGACATTGCAACCGCGGACACACTTGGACTCTCATAAAGAAAAAAGAAAAAAGAAGCATTTTTCTGGACGCACTCAACCACTAGTAATTTACTTAAAATGTCTATTCTTTATTAGATATGCATTAAAATATAAGGAATTGGTGAAATATTAAAATATAGTGTGAAATAAGAAAAACAGATTGTGAATAAAAACTACTCGTTTCCGAATGGTGTTTTCTCAAGTCTCAATAAAGGCTATATTGCCAATGATTTTGTGTCCATATCTTTGATTAGTGTTGTCCTATAAACTGCTTTTAATGATTGTAATAGGCTGTCAGTATTATTACTTATCCCCTTGCAACAATTTCTGGTATATTCTCATACAGTGTATCTATTATTGTTCTTATAAATTGTTACTTTTAAATGTTGCTATTTTTAAGGGATGTGTCTCTGTTAGTTTTATCACAGGGGAAAAAATTCCCTCCTCGATTTATCTTTAATAATCACAGCAATTTATAAATTCCTATCTGGTGCAGTTAATTGATTTTGTTACTTACTGCCCAGTTCTCTGTGATTAGCACACTATCCTTTATGGGTTATAAATGATCCATTTGCCTATACATATTAATCATCACGTTTCCATCCCATTTCATCAGTGTAATTGTATGTAATTAATTAGCCGTGCACACCACTGTTTTTACATTACAGTCTTTCAATGCCACTGTCACCTTTAATTTGTTTTTTTATCCAAAAATACTAATTATTTACAAGAGGTTGTGGTATGTTAGGATCACAGCCCTAAATGACTTTTAGGCTGCGGTCGTGATTAATGCACTGTGAGCCGGCCGCCCGTCTCAATACCGCTGGCCGCACTGAGCTCAGCGTGTGTTCAGGCTGATGCCGGGACTCCCTGCTCTCTCTCCCCGTCTGACGGCTTCACTCACGAAGCCGCTGCCGGCAGCGGAGATCGTGAGAGGGAGCTATGTAGATCTCCTATCTGTTGCTTATCACTGATGGACAACACAATTTGATTTCATTATATTTCTAGACACATTATTAATTTAACTTTGAGTTTTACACCACACGGAAGCAGCCCACGGCCGTTCCACCTTAGGCTTCCTCAGGGCGCTAACCAGAGCCTAGATTTCCGTCTCCTTATATCCCCCATCCATTGTTTTAATTGGATCTAAGGGTTGTCAATCATCCAGATTCTGCTGCATTCTTACAGCATGAATCTAGGCATTGCTGTAATGGTGAAGCTATTGATATTTATGTTCTTTCCATATTGGTGATACAATCCATTAAATTATATCATTATAGCTATGATCTATAGAATAAAATGTATATATCCCTATCACTTAACGTTATTTGAAATTTTAAATAATCAGGATAATTACATAGATCATTGTGATAATCTCTATAGTACATTTCTTCCTGCTTATGTTATCTATGTCAGATTTTTCACATTTTGATTCATTCTGTCCTAAATTCCAGATGATTATATTCTTTTTTGATTATTTATCCAAGGGATTTCTCATGAGTTTGATAGATTTTAATTATTAGTTTCATCCAACCCCCTTTTAATTTTTATGATGTAGTATATTGATGTCTATTCTTTTTATATAAATTATTCTCATTTATCCGTGCTCATTGTCTATTTATTATCCTTTCTTAATATATTATAGTGTATCAAATAATTATTCTTTTGATCTAAATATGTTATAGTGTCAATCTCTATCTTCTTTATGGTCTCCATTTTTCCTGATGATTCCTTTTCATCATAAGCAATGTGAAATTAGTGTAAACGTATATTTTTACTCTGTGCTCTTTTTGTGAATATTCCCTCTATACAATTCTTTTGTGCTATACCCACCACGTTTTAATCCTCGTGAATAATGTAATTTTATCTGAATTCTTACATTTTTTGGTTGTGTATAATAATAGTGATGTTCTCTCCCATCATATCCTTGTGATTCATTCATTATAATAAAGTGTTCATTCTAAGATTTTTATTTATCCTTACTCTCCTCCCCTGTGATGTGCCTGCAATCCAAACTACTCAGTGTAACAAACCACTCTGTGTTAAAAAACCATAATCCTGGAGTATATATCCCTATTATCAAATATCTTTATTTTTTGAGTGTTACTCTTTACTAGTATTGCCTTATTATAATCTGATGAGGTCGTTTGGCAGTTCTTCAATTATTTCTCATTCCATATTGAGTCATTCTATCTCACTTAATAATAGGAACAGATTTCCAATTGATGAGAAATTCTTCAGTACTTTCTTATCCCATCTTTAGTTCATCTAATTTTTAGATTAATTTGGGCATATTAATGATCATTCCTATATTCCTTTATGTATGTATATGTATCACCTTTACTAATTCATATCCTTTTGCTTCAGAAAATTTGTGAATATTTGTAACAAAAACTATCAAAAGTTACCAAGTTTCAGAGAGGTGAGGACCATTAGGCTTACTATGATTCTATGTTTATGATTTATCTTATAGAAAAGAAGAATAATGATTATAATCATTCATCCCATGGGGATCCACACTGTTCATAAGGAATATCCATTTCGTCTCTTTTTTAAGAGTTCCTTTGTGGTGTCTCCACCTCTGATACCAAGATGAGCCTGTTCTATCCCAAAGGCTTTTAAATCTCTTTCAGTTCCTTGGTGAACCTTCAAGAAGTGGTTTGCCACATTGGTAATTTTCTTATGTTTCTGTAGGTCCATCGCAGCATTTCTGATGTTCCTAATGTGTTCCATGACACGTATCCTTAGTTGTCTGCTGGTCATGCCCACATATCTCTTGCCACAGGGACAGACTAGGCAGTAAATCACTCCCACTGATTTGCAGTTGATATAATGCCATATCTTTCTCTGTTTTCCATATCGATCTTGGAATTCAGTAGTCTGCTCAATGTACCGGCATGTACTACATGTACCACAGGGGAAACATCCCATTAATGGTCTATTCCTTCGGTTCTTTCCTTCTCGTAAAAAGTGACTGTGTACCAAAGTATCTTTTAAATTAGGAGATTTCCTCCAGCTTGTATGTACTTTTTCTCCCAGCATCCCTTTTAAATCTTCATCCATGATTACCACGTGCCAGTGTTTTTGCAAAATCTCTTTTATTTCCTTATGTTCATTACAAAAGGTTCCAATGTATCTGACTTTCTGTAATTCTTCCCCTTGGGTTTCTCTTCGTTTTTTGGGATAAATGAGGGATTTTCTGTCTTTGCTGGCTGCTGTTTTATAGCTACTTTTGATGTTCTTATTGCTGTATCCCCTCAATCGTAGCCTTTCTCTGAGTTCTTTTGCTCTCTTTTCAAAATTCTCATCATTCAAGCAATTTCGGCGTGTTCTCAGGAATTCTCCTTTGGGGACCCCTTTTATTGTTTCTGGGAGATGCGAACTTTCACTGTGCAGGATACTGTTTGTTGCCGTGGTTTTTCTGTATAAATCAGTTGTTATCATGCCATCTCCTTCAATTGTAATGGTCAAGTCCAAAAAGGTTATTGATGTTTGGTTAATCTCTGATGTCAGTCTCAAATTCAAGTCATTCTGATTCAGAACGTTTATGAATTCCATCAGAAGTTGTCTTTCTCCTTCCCATAGTATCAAAATGTCGTCTATGTAACGGAACCACCCCATCACATGACTGGTATAGACATCATTTTCATCAGAGAAGACAAATTCTCGTTCCCACCACCCGAGGTACAGATTCGCATACGTTGGCGCACATGTGCTTCCCATAGCTGTACCTCGGGTCTGGAGATAGAATCTCTCATTAAAAACAAAATAGTTTTTCGTCAGAACGAATTCAAGAAGCTGTACTGTGAATTCATCAAATTTACTCATGTTCCTTGTATTGAGAAAGTGTCTTGCTGCTCCCAAACCCTTCTCGTGACTTATACTAGTGTACAATGACTCCACGTCACATGTACACAAACATGTATCTGATGACACTGTGAGATTCTCCAGTTTGCCTAGAATGTCCAAAGTGTCTCTTGTGTATGATGGTAATTCTGTGACAAACCTCCTCAGTTGCTTATCCACAAATATACTCGCCTTCTCGGTCAGGCCACCTATGCCCGACACTATGGGCCTTCCAGGTGGTTTGTTAGGGTTTTTGTGTACCTTAGGTAACACATAGAAGGTCGGTATTTTGGGATTTTCAACCCATAGGAACTCCTTTTCCCTCTTTGTGATGGTTCCTTCATTGAAATTTCTCTCCACCAGATGTAGGTATTTCTTCAAATAATTGGCAGTGGGATTGAAGATTAATCTTTGATAGCAGGAGGTATCATTCAGCTGCCTCATGATCTCCGCAAGGTAATCATCTTTCTTCCAAATCACCACATTCCCTCCTTTATCTGATGATTTGATTTCAACATCATCCCATGTTTCTATATCCTGGAGGGCTTTGATTTCATCTTTAGTCATATTGGGATGTGTAATTTTCAATCCTTGACTAAACATATTGTCCAAGTCTTTTGATACCAAGTCTACAAAGACTTTTACTTGAGGACATATGTTAGCATTAGGAAAAAAGGTTGATTTCTTTTTCAAGCTCTTATCACGATAATTGGCACCAACTACTCCAGCGGATTCCTCATTTTCCAGCATCAGCTCCTCCAATATACCAGTCGCTTCTTCCTCCAATTCCTCTAGATGACTATCTGTTGTGAATTTTTCCCTGTTTTTATAAAACTTTTTTAATAAGATTTTCCTAGCAAAGAGGTTAAGATCTTTTTCAGCTGTAAATCTGTCCATGTTTTTTGCTGGGGAGAAAGATAATCCTTTTGATAATACAGTCTGATGATGTTCATTTAGAATTCTGTCACTTAAGTTGATAATTTTCATAGTGTCCTCTGGAATTACCTCCTGAAAGAGTGGTATTTCCTTTGTGGGTTTCCCCCCCAATCTCCTCTTTCTCTCTTTCTTTGATTTTTGGCTGTGGCGTCCCCTTCTCGTTCTTTTCGGGGTCCTGTATCTGACACTCCACTTGGGCCTGCCCCTAAAAAATGCTGCTGCCGTCTCTGGCTATTTGTTGCTGATTGGTCCGACATTTCACTTTCTGATGTCTCAAATTCTGATGTGGAGTACCCTTTTTCTCTCACTGTGTTTCTGTACACCTTTTTTATATTCCATCTGAAAATGGTACCTCGGAGGTAATCATTTTTGTCTCTTAAGAATTTATGTTGTTTTCGTTCTATAATATTTTTCTCTGCCACCTCCACCTCATGTTTGTATTTTAAATATGTTTTTTGGAACTGATCCAAGCCCTCATACTGTTTCAATTTTTCTCCTATGGCTGTAATTTCTTCCGTATATTGTTTGATTTTGCTATCATCATGTTTGATTAGTATCTTTATCAAATTTTCTGAACATTCCAATAACACATTTTCCCATTCTTTCTTAAGTGATTCCTCCAGATCAAAAGTGGGGAACACATTTGGTCTCAAACCTCTTGGAGTCAGCTTGTTACTTTGGTAGCTATCGAACATAGTTCTATTCCAAAACACCTTTGTTTGTTTCATCAATACATTTTTTAACAGCAGCAAATCATTGGACCAGTGTGTTGTATTCTCACCTGGGAGATTGCCAAAAGTGTTTTTTTGGGAACTTTGCCATCTTTCTTGTCTACTATTTAAATCCTGACACAAATTGAAAGAAGCCATCATACAACGGATTTGGCTCTGGTTAGAGTCAGTATTTGGATTATCTTAATTCTAAATTGAATTGAAAAGGAATTGTCCTTACTGTGCTCGGATTACAAGGAAATACTAGTATAGCACTAGTGAAATATGAATATACATATGGTTTGTGTAATCCCGCACCAGTTTTTTAATTATATTGTTATATGATTTAGATGTATTGTGGTACCTTCTGCGTTGCTTAAATTATTTTGTGTTGTCTCAACCTCATATAGCCCTATACGCAGGTGCTCTCCAAATGCTTTAGAGTCATAGACTCATGTAACACTAATAAAGAAAAAAGAAAAAAGAAGCATTTTTCTGGACGCACTCAACCACTAGTAATTTACTTAAAATGTCTATTCTTTATTAGATATGCATTAAAATATAAGGAATTGGTGAAATATTAAAATATAGTGTGAAATAAGAAAAACAGATTGTGAATAAAAACTACTCGTTTCCGAATGGTGTTTTCTCAAGTCTCAATAAAGGCTATATTGCCAATGATTTTGTGTCCATATCTTTGATTAGTGTTGTCCTATAAACTGCTTTTAATGATTGTAATAGGCTGTCAGTATTATTACTTATCCCCTTGCAACAATTTCTGGTATATTCTCATACAGTGTATCTATTATTGTTCTTATAAATTGTTACTTTTAAATGTTGCTATTTTTAAGGGATGTGTCTCTGTTAGTTTTATCACAGGGGAAAAAATTCCCTCCTCGATTTATCTTTAATAATCACAGCAATTTATAAATTCCTATCTGGTGCAGTTAATTGATTTTGTTACTTACTGCCCAGTTCTCTGTGATTAGCACACTATCCTTTATGGGTTATAAATGATCCATTTGCCTACGTTCTGAATCAGAATGACTTGAATTTGAGACTGACATCAGAGATTAACCAAACATCAATAACCTTTTTGGACTTGACCATTACAATTGAAGGAGATGGCATGATAACAACTGATTTATACAGAAAAACCACGGCAACAAACAGTATCCTGCACAGTGAAAGTTCGCATCTCCCAGAAACAATAAAAGGGGTCCCCAAAGGAGAATTCCTGAGAACACGCCGAAATTGCTCGAATGATGAGAATTTTGAAAAGAGAGCAAAAGAACTCAGAGAAAGGCTACGATTGAGGGGATACAGCAATAAGAACATCAAAAGTAGCTATAAAACAGCAGCCAACAAAGACAGAAAATCCCTAATTTATCCCAAAAAACGAAGAGAAACCCAAGGGGAAGAATTACAGAAAGTCAGATACATTGGAACCTTTTGTAATGAACATAAGGAAATAAAAGAGATTTTGCAAAAACACTGGCACGTGGTAATCATGGATGAAGATTTAAAAGGGATGCTGGGAGAAAAAGTACATACAAGCTGGAGGAAATCTCCTAATTTAAAAGATACTTTGGTACACAGTCACTTTTTACGAGAAGGAAAGAACTGAAGGAATAGACCATTAATGGGATGTTTCCCCTGTGGTACATGTAGTACATGCCGGTACATTGAGCAGACTACTGAATTCCAAGATCGATATGGAAAACAGAGAAAGATATGGCATTATATCAACTGCAAATCAGTGGGAGTGATTTACTGCCTAGTCTGTCCCTGTGGCAAGAGATATGTGGGCATGACCAGCAGACAACTAAGGATACGTGTCATGGAACACATTAGGAACATCAGAAATGCTGCGATGGACCTACAGAAACATAAGAAAATTACCAATGTGGCAAACCACTTCTTGAAGGTTCACCAAGGAACTGAAAGAGATTTAAAAGCCTTTGGGATAGAACAGGCTCATCTTGGTATCAGAGGTGGAGACACCACAAAGGAACTCTTAAAAAAAGAGACGAAATGGATATTCCTTATGAACAGTGTGGATCCCCATGGGATGAATGATTATAATCATTATTCTTCTTTTCTATAAGATAAATCATAAACATAGAATCATAGTAAGCCTAATGGTCCTCACCTCTCTGAAACTTGGTAACTTTTGATAGTTTTTGTTACAAATATTCACAAATTTTCTGAAGCAAAAGGATATGAATTAGTAAAGGTGATACATATACATACATAAAGGAATATAGGAATGATCATTAATATGCCCAAATTAATCTAAAAATTAGATGAACTAAAGATGGGATAAGAAAGTACTGAAGAATTTCTCATCAATTGGAAATCTGTTCCTATTATTCAGTGAGATAGAATGACTCAATATGGAATGAGAAATAATTGAAGAACTGCCAAACGACCTCATCAGATTATAATAAGGCAATACTAGTAAAGAGTAACACTCAAAAAATAAAGATATTTGATAATAGGGATATATACTCCAGGATTATGGTTTTTTAACACAGAGTGGTTTGTTACACTGAGTAGTTTGGATTGCAGGCACATCACAGGGGAGGAGAGTAAGGATAAATAAAAATCTTAGAATGAACACTTTATTATAATGAATGAATCACAAGGATATGATGGGAGAGAACATCACTATTATTATACACAACCAAAAAATGTAAGAATTCAGATAAAATTACATTATTCACGAGGATTAAAACGTGGTGGGTATAGCACAAAAGAATTGTATAGAGGGAATATTCACAAAAAGAGCACAGAGTAAAAATATACGTTTACACTAATTTCACATTGCTTATGATGAAAAGGAATCATCAGGAAAAATGGAGACCATAAAGAAGATAGAGATTGACACTATAACATATTTAGATCAAAAGAATAATTATTTGACACACTATAATATATTAAGAAAGGATAATAAATAGACAATGAGCACGGATAAATAAGAATAATTTATATAAAAAGAATAGACATCAATATACTACATCATAAAAATTAAAAAGAGGTTGGATGAAACTAATAATTAAAATCTATCAAACTCATGAGAATTCCCTTGGATAAATAATCAAAAAAGAATATAATCATCTGGAATTTAGGACAGAATGAATCAAAATGTGAAAAATCTGACATAGATAACATAAGCAGGAAGAAATGTACTATAGAGATTATCACAATGATCTATGTAATTATCCTGATTATTTAAAATTTAAAATAACGTTAAGTGATAGGGATATATACATTTTATTCTATAGATCATAGCTATAATGATATAATTTAATGGATTGTATCACCAATATGGAAAGAACATAAATATCAATAGCTTCACCATTACAGCAATGCCTAGATTCATGCTGTAAGAATGCAGCAGAATCTGGATGATTGACAACCCTTAGAGATCCAATTAAAACAATGGATGGGGGATATAAGGAGACGGAAATCTAGGCTCTGGTTAGCGCCCTGAGGAAGCCTAAGGTGGAACGGCCGTGGGCTGCTTCCGTGTGGTGTAAAACTCAAAGTTAAATTAATAATGTGTCTAGAAATATAATGAAATCAAATTGTGTTGTCCATCAGTGATAAGCAACAGATAGGAGATCTACATAGCTCCCTCTCACGATCTCCGCTGCCGGCAGCGGCTTCGTGAGTGAAGCCGTCAGACGGGGAGAGAGAGCAGGGAGTCCCGGCATCAGCCTGAACACACGCTGAGCTCAGTGCGGCCAGCGGTATTGAGACGGGCGGCCGGCTCACAGTGCATTAATCACGACCGCAGCCTAAAAGTCATTTAGGGCTGTGATCCTAACATACCACAACCTCTTGTAAATAATTAGTATTTTTGGATAAAAAAACAAATTAAAGGTGACAGTGGCATTGAAAGACTGTAATGTAAAAACAGTGGTGTGCATGGCTAATTAATTACATACAATTACACTGATGAAATGGGATGGAAACGTGATGATTAATATGTATAGGCAAATGGATCATTTATAACCCATAAAGGATAGTGTGCTAATCACAGAGAACTGGGCAGTAAGTAACAAAATCAATTAACTGCACCAGATAGGAATTTATAAATTGCTGTGATTATTAAAGATAAATCGAGGAGGGAATTTTTTCCCCTGTGATAAAACTAACAGAGACACATCCCTTAAAAATAGCAACATTTAAAAGTAACAATTTATAAGAACAATAATAGATACACTGTATGAGAATATACCAGAAATTGTTGCAAGGGGATAAGTAATAATACTGACAGCCTATTACAATCATTAAAAGCAGTTTATAGGACAACACTAATCAAAGATATGGACACAAAATCATTGGCAATATAGCCTTTATTGAGACTTGAGAAAACACCATTCGGAAACGAGTAGTTTTTATTCACAATCTGTTTTTCTTATTTCACACTATATTTTAATATTTCACCAATTCCTTATATTTTAATGCATATCTAATAAAGAATAGACATTTTAAGTAAATTACTAGTGGTTGAGTGCGTCCAGAAAAATGCTTCTTTTTTCTTTTTTCTTTATTAGTGTTACATGAGTCTATGACTCTAAAGCATTTGGAGAGCACCTGCGTATAGGGCTATATGAGGTTGAGACAACACAAAATAATTTAAGCAACGCAGAAGGTACCACAATACATCTAAATCATATAACAATATAATTAAAAAACTGGTGCGGGATTACACAAACCATATGTATATTCATATTTCACTAGTGCTATACTAGTATTTCCTTGTAATCCGAGCACAGTAAGGACAATTCCTTTTCAATTCAATTTAGAATTAAGATAATCCAAATACTGACTCTAACCAGAGCCAAATCCGTTGTATGATGGCTTCTTTCAATTTGTGTCAGGATTTAAATAGTAGACAAGAAAGATGGCAAAGTTCCCAAAAAAACACTTTTGGCAATCTCCCAGGTGAGAATACAACACACTGGTCCAATGATTTGCTGCTGTTAAAAAATGTATTGATGAAACAAACAAAGGTGTTTTGGAATAGAACTATGTTCGATAGCTACCAAAGTAACAAGCTGACTCCAAGAGGTTTGAGACCAAATGTGTTCCCCACTTTTGATCTGGAGGAATCACTTAAGAAAGAATGGGAAAATGTGTTATTGGAATGTTCAGAAAATTTGATAAAGATACTAATCAAACATGATGATAGCAAAATCAAACAATATACGGAAGAAATTACAGCCATAGGAGAAAAATTTAAACAGTATGAGGGCTTGGATCAGTTCCAAAAAACATATTTAAAATACAAACATGAGGTGGAGGTGGCAGAGAAAAATATTACAGAACGAAAACAACATAAATTCTTAAGAGACAAAAATGATTACCTCCGAGGTACCATTTTCAGATGGAATATAAAAAAGGTGTACAGAAACACAGTGAGAGAAAAAGGGTACTCCACATCAGAATTTGAGACATCAGAAAGTGAAATGTCGGACCAATCAGCAACAAATAGCCAGAGACGGCAGCAGCATTTTTTAGGGGCAGGCCCAAGTTTAGTGTCAGATACAGGACCCCGAAAAGAACGAGAAGGGGACGCCACAGCCAAAAATCAAAGAAAGAGAGAAAGAGGAGATTGGGGGGGAAACCCACAAAGGAAATACCACTCTTTCAGGAGGTAATTCCAGAGGACACTATGAAAATTATCAACTTAAGTGACAGAATTCTAAATGAACATCATCAGACTGTATTATCAAAAGGATTATCTTTCTCCCCAGCAAAAAACATGGACAGATTTACAGCTGAAAAAGATCTTAACCTCTTTGCTAGGAAAATCTTATTAAAAAAGTTTTATAAAAACAGGGAAAAATTCACAACAGATAGTCATCTAGAGGAATTGGAGGAAGAAGCGACTGGTATATTGGAGGAGCTGATGCTGGAAAATGAGGAATCCGCTGGAGTAGTTGGTGCCAATTATCGTGATAAGAGCTTGAAAAAGAAATCAACCTTTTTTCCTAATGCTAACATATGTCCTCAAGTAAAAGTCTTTGTAGACTTGGTATCAAAAGACTTGGACAATATGTTTAGTCAAGGATTGAAAATTACACATCCCAATATGACTAAAGATGAAATCAAAGCCCTCCAGGATATAGAAACATGGGATGATGTTGAAATCAAATCATCAGATAAAGGAGGGAATGTGGTGATTTGGAAGAAAGATGATTACCTTGCGGAGATCATGAGGCAGCTGAATGATACCTCCTGCTATCAAAGATTAATCTTCAATCCCACTGCCAATTATTTGAAGAAATACCTACATCTGGTGGAGAGAAATTTCAATGAAGGAACCATCACAAAGAGGGAAAAGGAGTTCCTATGGGTTGAAAATCCCAAAATACCGACCTTCTATGTGTTACCTAAGGTACACAAAAACCCTAACAAACCACCTGGAAGGCCCATAGTGTCGGGCATAGGTGGCCTGACCGAGAAGGCGAGTATATTTGTGGATAAGCAACTGAGGAGGTTTGTCACAGAATTACCATCATACACAAGAGACACTTTGGACATTCTAGGCAAACTGGAGAATCTCACAGTGTCATCAGATACATGTTTGTGTACATGTGACGTGGAGTCATTGTACACTAGTATAAGTCACGAGAAGGGTTTGGGAGCAGCAAGACACTTTCTCAATACAAGGAACATGAGTAAATTTGATGAATTCACAGTACAGCTTCTTGAATTCGTTCTGACGAAAAACTATTTTGTTTTTAATGAGAGATTCTATCTCCAGACCCGAGGTACAGCTATGGGAAGCACATGTGCGTCAACGTATGCGAATCTGTACCTCGGGTGGTGGGAACGAGAATTTGTCTTCTCTGATGAAAATGATGTCTATACCAGTCATGTGATGGGGTGGTTCCATTACATAGACGACATTTTGATACTATGGGAAGGAGAAAGACAACTTCTGATGGAATTCATAAACGTTCTGAATCAGAATGACTTGAATTTGAGACTGACATCAGAGATTAACCAAACATCAATAACCTTTTTGGACTTGACCATTACAATTGAAGGAGATGGCATGATAACAACTGATTTATACAGAAAAACCACGGCAACAAACAGTATCCTGCACAGTGAAAGTTCGCATCTCCCAGAAACAATAAAAGGGGTCCCCAAAGGAGAATTCCTGAGAACACGCCGAAATTGCTCGAATGATGAGAATTTTGAAAAGAGAGCAAAAGAACTCAGAGAAAGGCTACGATTGAGGGGATACAGCAATAAGAACATCAAAAGTAGCTATAAAACAGCAGCCAACAAAGACAGAAAATCCCTCATTTATCCCAAAAAACGAAGAGAAACCCAAGGGGAAGAATTACAGAAAGTCAGATACATTGGAACCTTTTGTAATGAACATAAGGAAATAAAAGAGATTTTGCAAAAACACTGGCACGTGGTAATCATGGATGAAGATTTAAAAGGGATGCTGGGAGAAAAAGTACATACAAGCTGGAGGAAATCTCCTAATTTAAAAGATACTTTGGTACACAGTCACTTTTTACGAGAAGGAAAGAACCGAAGGAATAGACCATTAATGGGATGTTTCCCCTGTGGTACATGTAGTACATGCCGGTACATTGAGCAGACTACTGAATTCCAAGATCGATATGGAAAACAGAGAAAGATATGGCATTATATCAACTGCAAATCAGTGGGAGTGATTTACTGCCTAGTCTGTCCCTGTGGCAAGAGATATGTGGGCATGACCAGCAGACAACTAAGGATACGTGTCATGGAACACATTAGGAACATCAGAAATGCTGCGATGGACCTACAGAAACATAAGAAAATTACCAATGTGGCAAACCACTTCTTGAAGGTTCACCAAGGAACTGAAAGAGATTTAAAAGCCTTTGGGATAGAACAGGCTCATCTTGGTATCAGAGGTGGAGACACCACAAAGGAACTCTTAAAAAAGAGACGAAATGGATATTCCTTATGAACAGTGTGGATCCCCATGGGATGAATGATTATAATCATTATTCTTCTTTTCTATAAGATAAATCATAAACATAGAATCATAGTAAGCCTAATGGTCCTCACCTCTCTGAAACTTGGTAACTTTTGATAGTTTTTGTTACAAATATTCACAAATTTTCTGAAGCAAAAGGATATGAATTAGTAAAGGTGATACATATACATACATAAAGGAATATAGGAATGATCATTAATATGCCCAAATTAATCTAAAAATTAGATGAACTAAAGATGGGATAAGAAAGTACTGAAGAATTTCTCATCAATTGGAAATCTGTTCCTATTATTAAGTGAGATAGAATGACTCAATATGGAATGAGAAATAATTGAAGAACTGCCAAACGACCTCATCAGATTATAATAAGGCAATACTAGTAAAGAGTAACACTCAAAAAATAAAGATATTTGATAATAGGGATATATACTCCAGGATTATGGTTTTTTAACACAGAGTGGTTTGTTACACTGAGTAGTTTGGATTGCAGGCACGTTCACAGGGGAGGAGAGTAAGGATAAATAAAAATCTTAGAATGAACACTTTATTATAATGAATGAATCACAAGGATATGATGGGAGAGAACATCACTATTATTATACACAACCAAAAAATGTAAGAATTCAGATAAAATTACATTATTCACGAGGATTAAAACGTGGTGGGTATAGCACAAAAGAATTGTATAGAGGGAATATTCACAAAAAGAGCACAGAGTAAAAATATACGTTTACACTAATTTCACATTGCTTATGATGAAAAGGAATCATCAGGAAAAATGGAGACCATAAAGAAGATAGAGATTGACACTATAACATATTTAGATCAAAAGAATAATTATTTGATACACTATAATATATTAAGAAAGGATAATAAATAGACAATGAGCACGGATAAATAAGAATAATTTATATAAAAAGAATAGACATCAATATACTACATCATAAAAATTAAAAAGAGGTTGGATGAAACTAATAATTAAAATCTATCAAACTCATGAGAATTCCCTTGGATAAATAATCAAAAAAGATTATAATCATCTGGAATTTAGGACAGAATGAATCAAAATGTGAAAAATCTGACATAGATAACATAAGCAGGAAGAAATGTACTATAGAGATTATCACAATGATCTATGTAATTATCCTGATTATTTAAAATTTAAAATAACGTTAAGTGATAGGGATATATACATTTTATTCTATAGATCATAGCTATAATGATATAATTTAATGGATTGTATCACCAATATGGAAAGAACATAAATATCAATAGCTTCACCATTACAGCAATGCCTAGATTCATGCTGTAAGAATGCAGCAGAATCTGGATGATTGACAACCCTTAGATCCAATTAAAACAATGGATGGGGGATATAAGGAGACGGAAATCTAGGCTCTGGTTAGCGCCCTGAGGAAGCCTAAGGTGGAACGGCCGTGGGCTGCTTCCGTGTGGTGTAAAACTCAAAGTTAAATTAATAATGTGTCTAGAAATATAATGAAATCAAATTGTGTTGTCCATCAGTGATAAGCAACAGATAGGAGATCTACATAGCTCCCTCTCACGATCTCCGCTGCCGGCAGCGGCTTCGTGAGTGAAGCCGTCAGACGGGGAGAGAGAGCAGGGAGTCCCGGCATCAGCCTGAACACACGCTGAGCTCAGTGCGGCCAGCGGTATTGAGACGGGCGGCCGGCTCACAGTGCATTAATCACGACCGCAGCCTAAAAGTCATTTAGGGCTGTGATCCTAACATACCACAACCTCTTGTAAATAATTAGTATTTTTGGATAAAAAAACAAATTAAAGGTGACAGTGGCATTGAAAGACTGTAATGTAAAAACAGTGGTGTGCACGGCTAATTAATTACATACAATTACACTGATGAAATGGGATGGAAACGTGATGATTAATATGTATAGGCAAATGGATCATTTATAACCCATAAAGGATAGTGTGCTAATCACAGAGAACTGGGCAGTAAGTAACAAAATCAATTAACTGCACCAGATAGGAATTTATAAATTGCTGTGATTATTAAAGATAAATCGAGGAGGGAATTTTTTCCCCTGTGATAAAACTAACAGAGACACATCCCTTAAAAATAGCAACATTTAAAAGTAACAATTTATAAGAACAATAATAGATACACTGTATGAGAATATACCAGAAATTGTTGCAAGGGGATAAGTAATAATACTGACAGCCTATTACAATCATTAAAAGCAGTTTATAGGACAACACTAATCAAAGATATGGACACAAAATCATTGGCAATATAGCCTTTATTGAGACTTGAGAAAACACCATTCGGAAACGAGTAGTTTTTATTCACAATCTGTTTTTCTTATTTCACACTATATTTTAATATTTCACCAATTCCTTATATTTTAATGCATATCTAATAAAGAATAGACATTTTAAGTAAATTACTAGTGGTTGAGTGCGTCCAGAAAAATGCTTCTTTTTTCTTTTTTCTTTATTAGTGTTACATGAGTCTATGACTCTAAAGCATTTGGAGAGCACCTGCGTATAGGGCTATATGAGGTTGAGACAACACAAAATAATTTAAGCAACGCAGAAGGTACCACAATACATCTAAATCATATAACAATATAATTAAAAAACTGGTGCGGGATTACACAAACCATATGTATACACTTGGACTCTCCTTGGGGATTTGTGATATCTCTGAACGCACAATTCTTTTTTCCTGTGCTTTAAGAAGCTTAATTTTTAAGCATTTTCGAGAGGGAGGAAGGCTTCCATCCTCATGAGTAGCTGAACCACCAGTTACGAACATAGGCCAAGGCCTTAGCCTTTCCTTTGCTCTTCGTGTCGTGAATGTGATATTGACAATTTTACATTTCTCATTAGATCATTTCTTTTTTTTCTGATTATTAATTTTTTCTTCTTGGATTTTACATGCCCTCTATGACATTTGGGCATCGGCCTTAGCAGACGACGTCGATGGAATTGCATCGTCAATGTCATGACTGGTGGCAGCAGCAGCTTCAGCACTAGTATTAGGAATAGGAAGTGGTTCCTGATTTTCCACTATATTTTCCTCCAAATGTTTGTTCTCCATTTCACAGGACAGCACCCCTTTATTATTACAGCACACAGAACAGTGCCCTTTTATTTTCAAACACCCCAGTATCTTTACAGTATACAGGACCAGTGTACTTTTATTTTAACAATAGCACCCCTGTATTTTTACAGCATATAGGACCAGTGTACTTTTATTTTAACAGCAGCACCCGTGTATTTTTACAGCTTACAGGACCAGTGTACTTTTATTTTAACAGCAGCACCCTCGTATTTTTACAGCATACAAGACAGGGCCCATGTAAATTTATCTTCACTGCACCCCTGAATTTTTAAAGCCAGCACCCCTGTATTTTCACTGCATACATTGACAGCCAGGACAGCAACACCCATGTACAGCTGCAGCACCCCTAACAGCACATGAAACACCTGTGACAGCCATGACAGCAACAACCATGTACAGCTGCAGCACCCCTAAGAGCACATGAAACACCAGTGACAGCCAGGACGGTACCCCTAGCAGTACAGGGACACCACAGTGACAGAAACAGCACCCCTAGAGAGCGCACACTAAACCCTCCCGACACCACCACCCACAGAGAGAGACAGTAGTCTGTCTCCCAGTGACACGCAGCTCCTTATATGGAATCCAAAACTAGCGAGAATCCGACAGCGGGATGATGACTTTTGGCCTCGTTCTGGGATCTGAGTCTGGTGGGAAGTCCCGAGCCGGACTCGGATTCTGACTCAGAACTTTATGTTCAGAGGTGTTCAGGTCTCTGAGAACCGAACCTGCTCATCTCTAATATATATATATATATATATATATACATATACACACAGCATATTTATGTACATGCATGTGTCATACATACACACAACATACATACTTGCTTACATACACTCACTCACACACACATAGCATACATACAAATACACACACATATGGTTTGCTTACAAAAATAAACAGCTGTTATTGATGAGTAACTGGAACTCAGGGGAGTATGCGACAACTGGGAAGTTCCAGTACTCACAGGTAAAGCTACAGCTAGAATTGATGTCTGCAGCAACTCGTGCTCTACCCCTACTTCGTTACCCCTCTTAGTGGTCGGATGGTGCCTGCGGTGCTAGTGTTCTTCTGCCCATGGCAGCTGCGTTTGAATGGGTGAATTAGGTCCGCACCAACTCCGATGCCCCCCGGTCTTATTAAGTGACAAGGCACCACCCGAAACTGCGAGTGAGTAAGGGGGAACCTAACTAACCCTGCAACACCAAGGTACGAGTGATAATGAGAACAACAAATGTCTTAGATGTTTTAAGCAAATAAACAGTGAGAGCAACAATGCTCAGAGATATTAAAGATATAAATATAAACAAAGAACTGCTAGCGTGGATACTCCACAAAAACTTGAACACCGGCTTGCAAGATCTGGTCAAGAATCGATCAGTCAAAGTTTCCAGATCACAGCACAACACAGGCAGGATCTCCAACGAGCTGACAGGTTCACACAGAAGTAAGTAACTGTCACTAGCATCTTTGGAGTGACCAGGAAAAGAATATAAATCGTGCTGTACCAATCACAGAAGAAAATCCTTAATTGCAAATATTGTGCAGCTGTCCTGCTGCACGTCCTTGTACACAGCTGGGTACTTAGTTACCTAGCAAAGGGGAATGCCGTCTGCCTCCAGTGACTCCATTGCTAGGGATCTGGCGGCTCACAACACCCGGCGTCTGCCTGTTGCTAGGCGCCGGTCGGGGACCTGCAGACGTTGCGCCCGGTGTCTGCCTGTTGCTAGGTTCTGGGCGGGGACCAGAAAATCTTGCGCCCGGCATCTGCCTATTGCTAGGCACCAGGCGGGGGTCAGCGTGAGGTGCAGTGTCCCGGCTCCACGGCAACGGCAGGGACACGCGCCTCCCGGCGCTAACAGTACTCCCTCCTATAACAGGGATTAAGAAACCCCTAGATCCAGGCTTCTAGGGATATTTCTAGAAAAATCCTCTCTTTAATTCAGGATCATGAAGGAAATTCCCAGGCACCCAAGTTCTCTCTTCAGGACCGTAGCCTTTCCAATGAACTAAAAAATTTACTTGACCCTGTGCAAACTTAGAGTCCAGAATTTTCTCAACAACAAATTCTTTATGTCCTTGAATCAAGACTGGAGAAGGTATCCTGAAACCTCTTACTTTAAATTTCTTAGAAACAAATGGCAATTTAAATGGAGAACAATGGAAGGTATTATTGATTCTCAAAGACCTGGGTAATTGCAGACGAAAAGCAACAGGACTGATTTTCTGGATGATTTGAAATGGTGCAATGTAACGGGGACCCAATTTTTGAGATTTCTGGCGGAGCTTGATGTTTCGGGCAGATAACCATACCATGTCTCCTACTTTAAAAGAACAAGATTTCTGAAATCTGGCAGCAAATCTCTTAGACCGGACTGCCGCATCCTCCAAGGCTTGATTTACTTTCCTCCAAGTCCTCCTACGGCGAGACACGGGAGAAAAAGAAGAAGAACTAGACAGTCATGATGGAGTGAAAGTATTGAATTTAGGATGAATACCGGAAACCCAGAAGAAGGAAGACATGGAAGTTGAAGAATGTTCAGAATTATTATACACAAACTCTGCAAAGGATAGATAGTCAACCCAATCATCCTGGCATTTAGAGATATAACATCATAGATATTGCTCCAATGATTGATTAACCCGTTCTGTCTTGCCAGTGGACTGTGGGTGGTATCCTGACGAGAGACTGATATTGATTTCTAGTTCCGCACAGAAAGATCTCCAGAAATGGGCTAAGAATTGAGAGCCTCTATCTGAGACAATGTCTTGTGGTAGACCATGAATATGGAATATGTGCTTAACGAATAAAGAAGCAAGGTTCTTAGCATTAGGCAATTTAAACAGAGGAATGAAATGAGCCATTTTACTGAAACAGTCAACCACCACCCAGATGACCGAACATTTGGAATATCTTGGTAACTAGTGATGAGCACCGGAAATTTTTCGGGTTTTGTGTTTTGGTTTTGGGTTCGGTTCCGCGGCCGTGTTTTGGGTTCGAACGCGTTTTGGCAAAACCTCACCGAATTTTTTTTGTCGGATTCGGGTGTGTTTTGGATTCGGGTGTTTTTTTCAAAAAACCCTAAAAAACAGCTTAAATCATAGAATTTGGGGGTCATTTTGACCCCAAAGTATTATTAACCTCAATAACCATAATTTCCACTCATTTTCAGTCTATTCTGAACACCTCACACCTCACAATGGCCCTCATTCCGAGTCGTTCGCTCTGTATTTTTCATCGCATCGCAATGAAAATCCGCTTAGTACGCATGCGCAATATTCGCACTGCGACTGCGCCAAGTAATTTAACAATGAAGACAGTATTTTTACTCACGGCTTTTTCATCGCTCCGGCGATCGTAATGTGATTGACAGGAAATGGGTGTTACTGGGCGGAAACACGGCGTTTTATGGGCGTGTGGATGAAAACGCTACCGTTTCCGGAAAAAACGCAGGAGTGGCTGGAGAAACGGGGGAGTGTCTGAGCGAACGCTGGGTGTGTTTGTGACGTCAAACCAGGAACGACAAGCACTGAACTGATCGCACAGGCAGAGTAAGGTTGAAGTTACTCAGAAACTGCAAAGTAGTTTGTAATCGCAATATTGCGATTACATCGGTCGCAATTTTAAGAAGCTAAGATACACTCCCAGTAGGCGTAGGCTTAGCGTGTGTAACTCTGCTAATATTGCCTTGCGACCGATCAACTCGGAATGAGGGCCAATATTATTTTTAGTCCTAAAATTTGCACCGAGGTCGCTGGATGGCTAAGCTAAGCGACACAAGTGGCCGACACAAACACCTGGCCCATCTAGGAGTGGCACTGCAGTGTCACGCAGGATGGCCCTTCCAAAAAACACTCCCCAAACAGCACATGACGCAAAGAAAAAAAGAGGCGCAATGAGGTAGCTGTGTGAGTAAGCTAAGCGACCCTAGTGGCCGACACAAACACCTGGCCCATCTAGGAGTGGCACTGCAGTGTCACGCAGGATGGCCCTTCCAAAAAACACTCCCCAAACAGCAGCACATGACGCAAAGAAGAAAAAAAAGAGGCGCAATGAGGTAGCTGTGTGACTAAGATAAGCGACCCTAGTGGCCGACACAAACACCTGGCCCATCTAGGAGTGGCACTGCAGTGTCACGCAGGATGGCCCTTCCAAAAAACACCCCCCAAACAGCACATGACGCAAAGAAAAAAAGAGGCGCAATGAGGTAGCTGTGTGAGTAAGCTAAGCGACCCTAGTGGCCGACACAAACACCTGGCCCATCTAGTAGTGGCACTGCAGTGTCACGCAGGATGGCCCTTCCAAAAAACACTCCCCAAACAGCACATGACGCAAAGAAAAAAAGAGGCGCAATGAGGTAGCTGTGTGAGTAAGCTAAGCGACCCTAGTGGCCGACACAAACACCTGGCCCATCTAGGAGTGGCACTGCAGTGTCACGCAGGATGGCCCTTCCAAAAAACACCCCCAAACAGCACATGACGCAAAGAAAAATGAAAGAAAAAAGAGGTGCAAGATGGAATTGTCCTTGGGCCCTCCCACCCACCCTTATGTTGTATAAACAGGACATGCACACTTTAACCAACCCATCATTTCAGTGACAGGGTCTGCCACACGACTGTGACTGAAATGACGGGTTGGTTTGGACCCCCACCAAAAAAGAAGCAATTAATCTCTCCTTGCACAAACTGGCTCTACAGAGGCAAGATGTCCACCTCATCATCATCCTCCGATATATCACCGTGTACATCCCCCTCCTCACAGATTATCAATTCGTCCCCACTGGAATCCACCATCTCAGCTCCCTGTGTACTTTGTGGAGGCAATTGCTGCTGGTCAATGTCTCCACGGAGGAATTGATTATAATTCATTTTAATGAACATCATCTTCTCCACATTTTCTGGATGTAACCTCGTACGCTGATTGCTGACAAGGTGAGCGGCGGCACTAAACACTCTTTCGGAGTACACACTTGTGGGAGTGCAACTTAGGTAGAATAAAGCCAGTTTGTGCAAGGGCCTCCAAATTGCCTCTTTTTCCTGCCAGTATAAGTACGGACTGTCTGACGTGCCTACTTGGATGCGGTCACTCATATAATCCTCCACCATTCTTTCAATGAGGAGAGAATCATATGCAGTGACAGTAGACGACATGTCCGTAATCGTTGTCAGGTCCTTCAGTCCGGACCAGATGTCAGCATCAGCAGTCGCTCCAGACTGCCCTGCATCACCGCCAGCGGGTGGGCTCGGAATTCTGAGCCTTTTCCTCGCACCCCCAGTTGCGGGAGAATGTGAAGGAGGAGATGTTGACAGGTCGCGTTCCGCTTGACTTGACAATTTTGTCACCAGCAGTTCTTTGAACCCCAGCAGACTTGTGTCTGCCGGAAAGAGAGATCCAAGGTAGGTTTTAAATCTAGGATCGAGCACGGTGGCCAAAATGTAGTGCTCTGATTTCAACAGATTGACCACCCGTGAATCCTTGTTAAGCGAATTAAGGGCTCCATCCACAAGTCCCACATGCCTAGCGGAATCGCTCTGTGTTAGCTCCTCCTTCAATGTCTCCAGCTTCTTCTGCAAAAGCCTGATGAGGGGAATGACCTGACTCAGGCTGGCAGTGTCTGAACTGACTTCACGTGTGGCAAGTTCAAAAGGTTGCAGAACCTTGCACAACGTTGAAATCATTCTCCACTGCGCTTGAGACAGGTGCATTCCACCTCCTATATCGTGCTCAGTTGTATAGGCTTGAATGGCCTTTTGCTGCTCCTCCAACCTCTGAAGCATATAGAGGGTTAAATTCCACCTCGTTACCACTTCTTGCTTCAGATGATGGCAGGGCAGGTTCAGGCGTTTTTGGTGGTGCTCCAGTCTTCTGTACGTGGTGCCTGTACGCCGAAAGTGTCCCGCAATTCTTCTGGCCACCGACAGCATCTCTTGCACGCCCCTCTCGTTTTTTAAATAATTCTGCACCACCAAATTCAAGGTATGTGCAAAACATGGGACGTGCTGGAATTTGCCCAGATTTAATGCACACACAATATTGCTGGCGTTGTCCGATGCCACAAATCCACAGGAGAGTCCAATTGGGGTAAGCCATTCTGTGATGATCTTCCTCAGTTGCCGTAAGAGGTTTTTAGCTGTGTGCGTATTCTGGAAAGCGGTGATACAAAGCGTAGCCTGCCTAGGAAAGAGTTGGCGTTTGCGAGATGCTGCTACTGGTGCCGCCGCTGCTGTTCTTGCGGCGGGAGTCCATACATCTACCCAGTGGGCTGTCACAGTCATATAGTCCTGAGCCTGCCCTGCTCCACTTGTCCACATGTCCGTGGTTAAGTGGACATTGGGTACAACTGCATTTTTTAGGACACTGGTGAGTCTTTTTCTGAGGTCTACATTTTCGGTATCGCCTGCCTAGAGAAATGGCACCTAGATGGTATTTGGTACCGGGGACACAGTACCTCCAACAAGTCTCTAGCTGCCTCTGCAGTAATGATGGATACCGGAACCACGTTTCTCACTGCCCAGGATGCCAAGGCCTCAGTTATCCGCTTTGCAGCAGGATGACTGCTGTGATATTTCATCTTCCTCGCAAAGGACTGTTGGACAGTCAATTGCTTGGTGGAAGTAGTAAAAGTGGTCTTACGAGTACGACTTCCCCTCTGGGATGACTATCGACTCCCAGCAGCAGCAACAGCAGCGCCAGCAGCAGTAGGCGTTACACGCAAGGATGCATCGGAGGAATCCCAGGCAGGAGAGGACTCGTCAGAATTGCCAGTGACATGGCCTGCAGGACTATTGGCATTCCTGGGGAAGGAGGAAATTGACACTGAGGGAGTTGGTGGGGTGGTTTTCGTGAGCTTGGTTACAAGAGGAAGGGATTTACTGGTCAGTGGACTGCTTCCGCTGTCGCCCAAAGTTTTTGAACTTGTCACTGACTTATGATGAATGCGCTGCAGGTGACGTATAAGGGAGGATGTTCCGAGGTGGTTAACGTCCTTACCCCTACTTATTACAGCTTGACAAAGGCAACACACGGCTTGACAAATGTTGTCCGCATTTCTGTTGAAATACTTCCACACCGAAGAGCTGATTTTTTTGGTATTTTCACCAGGCATGTCAATGGCCCTATTCCTCCCACGGACAACAGGTGTCTCCCCGGGTGCCTGACTTAAACAAACGACCTCACCATCAGAATCCTCCTGGTCAATTTCCTCCCCAGCGCCAGCAACACCCATATCCTCCTCATCCTGGTGTACTTCAACACTGACATCTTCAATCTGACTATCAGGAACTGGACTGCGGGTGCTCCTTCCAGCACTTGCAGGGGGCGTGCAAATGGTGGAAGGCGCATGCTCTTCACGTCCAGTGTTGGGAAGGTCAGGCATCGCAAACGACACAATTGGACTCTCCTTGTGGATTTGTGATTTCGAAGAACGCACAGTTCTTTGCTGTGCTTTTGCCAGTTTGAGTCTTTTCATTTTTCTAGCGAGAGGCTGAGTGCTTCCATCCTCATGTGAAGCTGAACCACTAGCCATGAACATAGGCCAGGGCCTCAGCCGTTCCTTGCCACTCCGTGTGGTAAATGGCATATTGGCAAGTTTACGCTTCTCCTCTGACAATTTTATTTTAGATTTTTGAGTCCTTTTTTTACTGATATTTGGTGTTTTGGATTTTACATGCTCTGTACTATGACATTGGGCATCGGCCTTGGCAGACAACGTTGCTGGCATTTCATCGTCTCGGCCATGACTAGTGGCAGCAGCTTCAGCACGAGGTGGAAGTCGATCTTGATCTTTCCCTATTTTTGGAACCTCAACATTTTTGTTCTCCATATTTTAATAGGCACAACTAAAAGGCACCTCAGGTAAACAATGGAGATGGATGGATACTAGTATACTTATGGATGGACGAGCGACTGCAGACACAGAGGTAGCTACAGCCGTGGACTACCTTACTGCGTCTGCTGCTAATATAGACTGGATGATAATGATATAAAAAATATATATATATCACTACTGCAGCCGGACAGGTATATATTATATAATGACGGACCTGCTGGACACTGTCAGCAGCACTGCAGACTCCTAAAGTAAGCTACTAGTAGTATCAAGAAGATAGAAAAAAAAAACACCACAGGTAGGTGGTATACAATTATGGATGGACGAGCGACTGCCGACACAGAGGTAGCTACAGCCGTGGACTACCGTACTGCGTCTGCTGCTAATATAGACTGGATGATAATGATATAAAAAATATATATATATCACTACTGCAGCCGGACAGGTATATATTATATAATGACGGACCTGCTGGACACTGTCAGCAGCACTGCAGACTCCTAAAGTAAGCTACCAGTAGTATCAAGAAGATAGAAAAACAAACAAACACCACAGGTAGGTGGTATACAATTATGGATGGACGAGCGACTGCCGACACAGAGGTAGCTACAGCCGTGGACTACCGTACTGCGTCTGCTGCTAATATAGACTGGATGATAATGATATAAAAAATATATATATATCACTACTGCAGCCGGACAGGTATATATTATAATGACGGACCTGCTGGACACTGTCAGCACTGCAGACTCCTAAAGTAAGCTACTAGTATCAAGAAGATAGAAAGAAAAAAAAAACACCACAGGTAGGTGGTATACAATTATGGATGGACGAGCGACTGCCGACACAGAGGTAGCTACAGCCGTGGACTACCGTACTGCGTCTGCTGCTAATATAGACTGGATGATAATGATATAAAATATATATATATATATATCACTACTGCAGCCGGACAGGTATATATTATATAATTAATGACGGACCTGCTGGACACTGTCAGCAGAATGCGTTTATAGAATAAAAATACCACACGACGAGTGTTTAACTTTTTCAGGCAGACAATCACAATATACTGGTGGTCAGACAGTGGTCACTGGTCAGTCACACTGGCAGTGGCACTCTGGCAGCAAAAGTGTGCACTGTTAAATAATATGTACTCCTGCTACTGCTGCCCAGTCTCCCCCACAATTAAGCTGTGTGAGCACTGAGCACTCAGCACAGTCAGATATACATAGATGATGCAGCACACTGAGGCTGAGCACAGATATGGTATACTGTTACTGTGTCACTGTGTATCGTTTTTTTTCAGGCAGAGAACGGATTATATTAAATAATAATATAATAAAACTGCACTGGTGGTCACTGGTCAGTCACTAGTAAACTCTGCACTCTCTGAGTACTCCTAAGCTCCAGTAAATCAAGTGTCTCACTCTCACTCTCTCTCTTCTAATCTAAATGGAGAGGACGCCAGCCACGTACTCTCCCTATGAATCTCAATGCACGTGTGAAAATGGCGGCGATGCGCGGCTCCTTATATAGAATCCGAGTCTCGCGATAGAATCCAAGCCTCGTGAGAATCCGACAGCGGGATGATGACGTTCGGGCGCGCTCGGGTTAGCCGAGCAAGGCGGGAAGATCCGAGTCTGCCTCGGATCCGTGTAAAAAGGCTGAAGTTCGGGGGGGTTCGGATTCCGAGGAACCGAACCCGCTCATCACTATGTAAATCTACAATAAAATCCATTGACAAATGGGTCCATGGCTTGGAGGGTACAGAGGAAGTAATTGTCCAGAAGGAAGAACACGAGGAGACTTGTTTTTGGCACAGACATGACAGGCCCTAACAAACTCTTGAATGTCTGCCTTAATAGTTGGCCATCATACAGAGAGTGAGAGAAGATGTAAAGTCTTATTAACCCCTGGATGTCCTGAAGTCTTGTTGTCATGGAACTCAGATAACACAGCTGATCTGAGTTTCTCTGGAACAAACAGGAGTCCTGATGGAGTCTCAGATGCATCTGTGCTGACTGGACTTGAGAGACAAGATTCATGGTTAGGCCAGCAAGGATACACCCTGGGGAAAGAATTGGCTCCGGATGCTTAGAGACTTCATGATAAGACAGAAATCTTCAGGATAAAGCATCAGCTTTGATGTTTTTAGAGCTGGCCTATAGGTAATAATGAAATTGAACCTGGCAAAAACAGTGCCCATTTGGCTTGTCGAGAATTTAATCTTTTAGCAGGTTCAAGGTAGACTAAATTTTTGTGGTTTGTGAAGACAGTTATTGTATGAATTGCTCCCTCCAGCCAGTGTCTCCTCCATTTTTCCAAAGCACATTTGACTGCTAGAAGCTCTCGATTCCCTACGTCATAGTTGACTTCAGCAGGAGAAAATTTTCGAGAGAAAAAGGCACAGGCTTATGACTGAGTGGATCCTGTTGCGAAAGGATAGCTCCAACGCCTACTTCGGAGGCTTCCAGTTCTACAATGAAAGGTAGATTTGTATCGGGATGTGGAAGAACAGGAGCAGAGAGAAACAATTTTTGTGAGGTCCTCAAAAGCCTTTACTGTCTGTGGTGGCCAATGAGCAGGATTTGCACCTTTCTTGGTCAGGCTCACAATTGGAGCAACAATTGAGGAAAAATAATCAATGAATGTTCTGTAATAGTATGAAAAACCAAGGAAACGTTCAGTAGCTTTTAGATTGGAAGGACGGACCCATTCCACAATTGCCTGAAGTTTCTTAGGATCCATAGAAAACCCCTTGGAGGTGATGCTGTATCATAGGAAGGCCACCTTCTCAACCTCAAATTCACATTTTTCCAATTTTGTATACAGATGATTCTCCCTCAGTTTGGTGAGGACCACTTTTACACGAGCTTGATGTTCTTTAAGTGAGGCAGAGTAGATCAGAATATCATTGAGATAGACGACCACAAATTTTCCAAGGAATTCCCAAAGAACATCATTTATGAGATCCTGGAAGACGGCAGGAGCATTGTAGAGCCCAAAAGGCATAACCAAGTACTCATAGTGACCTGAATGAGTATTGAATGAGGTCTTCCATTCATCTCCTTGCCGGATCCGAATGAGATTATATGCCCCTTGTAAATCGATCTTGGAAAATATTGTAGCACTTCTGAGCTGATCAAATAAGATAGTGATCAGGGGTAATGGGTATGAATTTTTTACTGTAATCTTATTCAGTCCCCTGTAGTCAATGAATACATGGCCGTAAAAAGCTATCCTTTTTACCGAAAAATAAAAAAACAGCTCCTACAGGTGATTTAGAAGATTTCTAAACTCTCCCGGATATATTCCACCATAGCTTTCATCTCGGGCAAAGACAGAGTGTAAAGGCGGCCCTTGGGGAGTCTAGCTCCAGGTATGAGATTGATTGCACAATCATAAGGATGGTGAGGAGGCAGAGATTCAGCTTGTTGTTTGGAGAAAACATCCATAAAAGATATGTAATGGGTTGGCAACCCTTCACGGATAGGAAGCGCTGAGCGAACTGGCATGGTCAGGCATTTGCTTGCACATTCCGTGCCCCAAGAAACCAGATCTCCAGTACTCCAGTTGAATACTGGATTATGAATCTTAAGCCAAGAAAGGCCCAGAACAATTGGAGTTAGGGGACAATGTACTAGAAAAAAAGATAACTCTTCACAATGGAACATTCTGACAAAAACTGGAGGACTGGAGTCCGGGTACTGATCTGACCATTTTGGAGAGGACTACCATCCAATCCACAAATGGAAATTGGTGAGAAAAGAGTTCCTGTAGGAATTCCTCTGGCAAGAGTAAATTCCAAGTCCATAAAATTTCCGGCAGTCCCGGAATCAACAAAAGCAGTAACCTCACTAGGACCAGAAGGGGTTGTTATCCTAACAACAATAAATTATTTGAGGAGATTGAACAGAGACCCAAAAATACTCTCACAAAATTTCTCAGTTCTACTAGTTTTATGCCTTCTGTGGACAAATGTTCACCAGATGTCCCTTGGTCCACAATAGAGACACAGTCCAAGATTGTGACGTCTCGTCTTCTCTTGAGGCGTTAAATGGAAAGCCCCAATTTGCATGGGTTCCTCCATATCCCCTACAACCTCTGGCACCATTCAACGAGACGTAGGTGAGGGGACCTCCTTCTCCATTCTTCGTTCCCGAATCCGCCTATCTACTTTGATGGCTAACTCCATGAGTGCATCCAAGGTGGCCGGAGAAGGATATTGGACGAGAAAATACTTGATTTGTTCTGTTAATCCTAACTGGAACTGACTCCAAAGTGCTGGGTCATTCCAGACACAATCATTGGCCCATCGGCAAAATTCGGTACAATACACCTCGGGGGAGTTTCTCCCTTGTTTAAGAGAACGAAGATGGGCCTCTGCAGATGCTGCCCAATCTGGATCATCATAGAGAACACCTAAGGCTTTAAAGAAGGAATCCACGGAAAGCAGACTAGGGTGATCTGCTGAAAGTCCAAAGGCCCAAGACTGTGGGTCACCTTGTAACAGGGAAATTATTATCCCTACTCGCTGGGTCTCAGTGCCTGAAGAGAAAGGCCTGAGCTTGAAATACAGCTTGCAACTTTCACAGAAGTTCACAAAATGTTTACGGTCTCCAGAAAACCTATCTGGGAGGTTTAGCTTAGTCTCCTGAGTGTCTATTCGAAAAGTAAGATTCTGTAGCTGCTGGGTCAAACCCCGGATCGGGCCTGCCAGAATCTGAGCTGGATTTTGTGTTGGTTCCACCCGGAGATAAACGACCCACGGAGTCAGTGCCAGATTAAGGTCCTAATGGGCCTGGAGCTGTCATTTACGAAAGGCCTACTGTGCACCGCTGCAGGGGGTGTGACTACTGATATGGGGGTGTGGCCTGTGCAGTGTGGTGTGGCTAGCACCATGAAGGGCATAGCTACCCACCTACCTAACTATGGTTTAGTTTTTGTGTTGCGAGCCAATTAACCTACCAGTATATATTTGGATTGTTGGAGGAAACCGGAGTACCCGGAGGAAACTATTGATGAGCGGGTTCGGTTCTTCGGAATCCAATCCCCCCAAACTTCACCCATTTTACGTGGTTCCGAGGCAGACTCTGATCCTCCCGCCTTGCTCGGTTAACCCGAGCGCGCCCGAACGTCATCATCCCGCTGTCGGATTCTCGCGAGATTCGTATTCTATATAAGGAGCCGCACGTCGCCGCCATTTTCACTCGTGCATTGGAGATGATAGGGAGAGGACGTGCAGCGTTCTCTCAGTTTCTGTGTTCAGTGTGCTGCAAATATCTGTGCTCAGTGTGCTGCAAATATCTGTGCTCAGTGTGCTTGCAAATATCTGTGCTCAGTGTGCTGAAAATATCTACGTTTTCTGCCTGAAAAACGCTCCATATCTGTGCTGCATTGTAGTATATAGTAGGAGGACAGTGCAGAATTTTGCTGACCAGTGACCACCAGTATTATATAGCAGTACGGTACAGTAGTCCACTGCTCTACCTACCTCTGTGTCGTCAAGTATACTATCCATCCATACTTGTGGTGCATTTTAGTTGTGTGCAGTATATATAGTAGGAGGACAGTGCAGAATTTTGCTGACCACCAGTATATAATATATAGCAGTTCGGTACAGTAGGCCACTGCTCTACCTACCTCTGTGTCGTCAAGTATACTATCCATCCATACCTGTGGTGCATTTTAGTTGTGCGCAGTATATATAGTAGGAGGACAGTGCAGAATTTTGCTGACCACCAGTATATAATATATAGCAGTACGGTACAATAGTCCACTGCTCTACCTACCTCTGTGTGTCAAGTATACTATCCATCCATACCTGTGGTGCAATTTAGTTGTCCGCAGTATATATAGTAGGAGGACAGTAAAGAATTTTGCTGACCACCAGTATATAATATATATCAGTACGGTACAGTAGGCCACTGCTCTACCTACCTCTGTGTCGTCAAGTATACTATCCATCCATACCTGTGGTGCATTTTAGTTGTGCACAGTATATATAGTAGGAGGACAGTGCAGAATTTTGCTGACCACCAGTATATAATATATAGCAGTACGGTACAGTAGGCCACTGCTCTACCTACCTCTGTGCCGTCAAGTATACTATCCATCCATACCTGTGGTGCATATTAGTTGTGCGCAGTATATACAGTATAGTAGTAGGACAGTGCAGAATTTTGCTGACCACCAGTATATAGTATATAGCAGTACAGTACAGTAGGCCACTGCTCTACCTACCTCTGTGTCGTCAAGTATACTATCCATCCATACCTGTGGTGCATTTTAGTTGTGTGCAGTATATATAGTAGGAGGACAGAGCAGAATTTTGCTGACCACCAGTATTTAATATATAGTAGTACGGTACAGTAGTCCACTGCTCTACCTCTGTGTCGTCAAGTATACTACAAAAGTTCAGTAAAATGACCCAAAAATCAAAATTAAAAACGTCTGATGAGAAGCGTAAACTTGCCAATATGCCATTTACGACATATGGCCTATGTTCATGGCTAGTGGTTCAGATTCACATGAGGATGGAAGCACTCATCCTCTCGCTAGAAAACTGCAGTGCCACTCCTAGATGGGCCAGGAGTTTGTGTCAGCCACTTGGGTCGCTTAGCTTAGCCATCCAGCGACCTTGGTGCACCTCTTTTTTTCTTTGCATCATGTGCTGTTTGGGGACTATTTTTTTAAACCTGCCATCCTGTCTGACACTGCAGTGCCACTCCTAGATGGGCCAGGTGTTTGTGTCGGCCACTTGGGTCGCTTAGCTTAGCCACACAGCTACCTCATTGTCCTCTTTTTTTCTTTGCATCATGTGCTGTTTGGGGACTATTTTTTAAATCTGCCATCCTGTCCAACACTGCAGTGCCACTCCTAGATGGGCCAGGTGTTTGTGTCGGCCACTTGGGTCGCTCAGCTTAGTCACACAGCTACCTCATTGCACCTCTTTTTTTTTTTTTGCATCATGTGCTGATTGGGGACTATTTTTTAAATCTGCCATCCTGTCTGACACTGCAGTGCCACTCCTAGATGGGCCAGGTGTTTGTGTCGGCCACTTTGGTCGCTTAGTTTAGTCACACAGCTACCTCATTGCACCTCTTTTTTTCTTTGTATCTTGTGCAGTTTGAGGACTATTTTTTAAATCGGCCATCCTGTCTGACATTGCAGTGCCACTCCTAGATGGGCCAGGTGTTTGTGTAGGCAACTTGGGTCGCTTAGCTTAGTCACACAGCTACCTTATTGCACCTCTTTTTTTTTTGCATCATGTGCTGTTTGGGGACTATTTTTTAAATCTGCCATCCTGTCTGACACTGCAGTGCACTTCTAGATGGGCCAGGTGTTTGTGTCGGCCACTTAGGTCGCTTAGCTTAGCCATCCAGCGACCTTGGTGCACCTCTTTTTTTCTTTGCATCATGTGCTGTTTGGGGACTATTTTTTTAAATCTGCCATCCTGTCTGTCACTGCAGTGCCACTCCTAGATGGGCCAGGTGTTTGTGTCGGCCACTTGGGTCGCTTAGCTTAGCCACACAGCTACCTCATTGCACCTCTTTTTTTCTTTGTATCATGTGCTGTTTTGGGACTATTTTTTAAATCGCCCATCCTGTCTGACACTGATGTCCCACTCCTAGATGGGCCAGGTGTTTGTATCGGCCACTTGGGTCGCTTAGCTTAGTCACACAGCTACCTCATTGCACCTCTTTTATTCTTTGCATCATGTGCTGTTTGGGGACTATTTTTTAAATCTGCCATCCTGTCTGACACTGCAGTGCCACTCCTAGATGGGCCAGGTGTTTGTGTCGGCCACTTGGGTCGTTTAGCTTAAGCACACAGCTACCTCATTGCATCTCTTTTTTTCTGTGCTTCATGTGCTGTTTGGGGACTATTTTTTAAATCTGCCATCCTGTCTGACACTGCAGTGCCACTCCTAGATGGGCCAGGTGTTTGTGTCGGCCACTTGGGTCGCTTAGCTTAGCCATTCAGCGACCTTGGTGCACCTCTTTTTTTCTTTGCATCATGTGCTGTTTGGGGACTATTTTTTTTAAATCTGCCATCCTGTCTGACACTGCAGTGCCACTCCAAGATGGGCCAGGTGTTTGTGTCGGCCACTTGGGTCGCTTAGCTTAGTCACACAGCTACCTCATTGCACCTCTCTTTTTCTTTGTATCATGTGCTGTTTGGGGACTATTATTTAAATCTTCCATCCTGTCTGACACTGCAGTGCCACTCCTAGATGGGCCAGGTGTGTGTGTCGGCCACTTGGGTCGCTTAGCTTAGTCACACAGCTACCTAATTGCACCTCTTTTTTTCTTTGCATCATGTGCTGTTTGGGGACTATTTTTTAAATCTGCCATCCTGTCTGACACTGCAGTGCCACTCCTAGATGGGCCAGGTGTTTGTGTCGGCCACTTGGGTCGCTTAGCTTAGTCACACAGCTACCTCATTGCACCTCTTTTTTTCTTTGCATCATGTGCTGATTGGGGACTATTTTTTAAATCTGCCATCCTGTCTGACACTGCAGTGCCACTCCTAGATGGGCCAGGTGTTTGTGTCGGCCACTTGCATTGCTTAGCTTAGAAATCCAGCGACCTTGTTGCACCTCTTTTTTTCTTTGCATCATGTGCTGTTTGGGGACTATTTTTTTAGATCTGCCATCCTGTCTGACACTGCAGTGCCACTCCTAGATGGGCCAGGTGTTTGTGTCGGCCACTTGGGTCGCTTAGCTTAGCCACACAGCTACCTCATTGCACCTCTTTTTTTCTTTGCATCATGTGCTGTTTGGGGACTATTTTTTAAATCTGCCATCCTGTCTGACACTGCAGTGCCACTCCTAGATGGGCCAGGTGTTTGTGTCGGCCACTTGGGTCGCTTAGCTTAGTCACACAGCTACCTCATTGCAAATCATTTTGTCTTGCATCATGTGCTGTTTGGGGACTTTTATTTAAATATGCCATCCTGTCTGACACTGCAGTGCCACTCCTAGATGGGCCAGGTGTTTGTGTCGGCCACTTGGGTCGCTTAGTTTAGTCACACAGCTACCTCATTGCACCTCTTTTTTTCTTTGTATCATGTGCTGTTTGAGGACTATTTTTTAAATCGGCCATCCTGTCTGACACTGCAGTGCCACTCCTAGATGGGCCAGGTGCTTGTGTCGGCCACTTGGGTCGCTTAGCTTAGTCACACAGCTACCTCATTGCACCTCTTTTTTTTTTTTTTGCATCATGTGCTGTTTGGGGACTATTTTTTAAATCTGCCATCCTGTCTGACACTGCAGTGCCACTCCTAGATGGGCCAGGTGTTTGTGTCGGCCACTTGGGTCGCTTAGCTTAGCCATCCAGCGACCTTGGTGCACCTCTTTTTTTTTTTTTTTTTGCATCATGTGCTGTTTGGGGACTATTTTTTAAATCTGCCATCCTGTCTGACACTGCAGTGCCACTCCTAGATGGGCCAGGTGTTTGTGTCGGCCACTTGTGTCGCTTAGCTTAGCCACAGAGCTACCTCATTGCACCTCTTTTTTTCTTTGCATCATGTGCTGTTTTGGGACTATTTTTTAAATCGCCCATCCTGTCTGACACTGATGTCCCACTCCTAGATGGGCCAGGTGTTTGTGTCGGCCACTTGGGTCGCTAAGCTTAGTCACACAGCTACCTCATTGCACCTCTTTTTTTCTTTGCATCATGTGCTGTTTGGGGACTATTTTTTAAATCTGCCATCTTGTCTGACACTGCAGTGCCACTCCTAGATGGGCCAGGTGTTTGTGTCGGCCACTTGCATTGCTTAGCTTAGCCATCCAGCGACCTTGTTTCACCTCTTTTTTTCTTTGCATCATGTGCTGTTTGGGGACTATTTTTTTAGATCTGCCATCCTGTCTGACACTGCAGTGCCACTCCTAGATGGGCCAGGTGTTTGTGTCGGCCACTTGGGTCGCTTAGCTTAGTCACACAGCTACCTCATTGCAAATCATTTTGTCTTGCATCATGTGCTGTTTGGGGACTTTTATTTAAATATGCCATCCTGTCTGACACTGCAGTGCCACTCCTAGATGGGCCAGGTGTTTGTGTCGGCCACTTGGGTCGCTTAGTTTAGTCACACAGCTACCTCATTGCACCTCTTTTTTTCTTTGTATCATGTGCTGTTTGAGGACTATTTTTTAAATCGGCCATCCTGTCTGACACTGCAGTGCCACTCCTAGATGGGCCAGGTGCTTGTGTCGGCAACTTGGGTCGCTTAGCTTAGTCACACAGCTACCTCATTGCACCTCTTTTTTTTTTTGCATCATGTGCTGTTTGGGGACTATTTTTTAAATCTGCCATCCTGTCTGACACTGCAGTGCCACTCCTAGATGGGCCAGGTGTTTGTGTCGGCCACTTGGGTCGCTTAGCTTAGCCATCCAGCGACCTTGGTGCACCTCTTTTTTTTTTCTTTGCATCATGTGCTGTTTGGGGACTATTTTTTAAATCTGCCATCCTGTCTGACACTGCAGTGCCACTCCTAGATGGGCCAGGTGTTTGTGTCGGCCACTTGTGTCGCTTAGCTTAGCCACAGAGCTACCTCATTGCACCTCTTTTTTTCTTTGCATCATGTGCTGTTTTGGGACTATTTTTTAAATCGCCCATCCTGTCTGACACTGATGTCCCACTCCTAGATGGGCCAGGTGTTTGTGTCGGCCACTTGGGTCGCTAAGCTTAGTCACACAGCTACCTCATTGCACCTCTTTTTTTCTTTGCATCATGTGCTGTTTGGGGACTATTTTTTAAATCTGCCATCTTGTCTGACACTGCAGTGCCACTCCTAGATGGGCCAGGTGTTTGTGTCGGCCACTTGCATTGCTTAGCTTAGCCATCCAGCGACCTTGTTTCACCTCTTTTTTTCTTTGCATCATGTGCTGTTTGGGGACTATTTTTTTACATCTGCCATCCTGTCTGACACTGCAGTGCCACTCCTAGATGGGCCAGGTGTTTGTGTCGGCCACTTGGGTCGCTTAGCTTAGTCACACAACTACCTCATTGCAACTCTTTTTTTCTTGCATCATGTGCTGTTTGGGGACTTTTTTTTAAATATGCCATCCTGTCTGACACTGCAGTGCCACTCCTAGATGGGCCAGGTGTTTGTGTCGGCCACTTGGGTCGCTTAGCTTAGTCACACAGCTACCTCATTGCACCTCTTTTTTTCTTTGTATCATGTGCTGTTTGAGGACTATTTTTTTAATTGCCCATCCTGTCTGACACTGCAGTGCCACTCCTACATGGGCCAGGTGCTTGTGTCGGCCACTTGGGTCGCTTAGCTCAGTCACACAGCTACCTCATTGCACCTCTTTTTTTTTTGCATCATGTGCTGTTTGGGGACTATTTTTTAAATCTGCCATCCTGTCTGACACTGCAGTGCACTTCTAGATGGGCCAGGTGTTTGTGTCGGCCACTTGGGTCGCTTAGCTTAGTCACACAGCTACCTAATTGCACCTCTTTTTTTCTTTGTATCATGTGCTGTTTGGGGACTATTTTTTTAAATCTGCCATCCTGTCTGTCACTGCAGTGCCACTCCTAGATGGGCCAGGTGTTTGTGTCGGCCACTTGGGTCGCTTAGCTTAGCCACACAGCTACCTCATTGCACCTCTTTTTTTCTTTGTATCATGTGCTGTTTTGGGACTATTTTTTAAATCGCCCATCCTGTCTGACACTGATGTCCCACTCCTAGATGGGCCAGGTGTTTGTATCGGCCACTTGGGTCGCTTAGCTTAGTCACACAGCTACCTCATTGCACCTCTTTTATTCTTTGCATCATGTGCTGTTTGGGGACTATTTTTTAAATCTGCCATCCTGTCTGACACTGCAGTGCCACTCCTAGATGGGCCAGGTGTTTGTGTCGGCCACTTGGGTCGTTTAGCTTAAGCACACAGCTACCTCATTGCATCTCTTTTTTTCTGTGCTTCATGTGCTGTTTGGGGACTATTTTTTAAATCTGCCATCCTGTCTGACACTGCAGTGCCACTCCTAGATGGGCCAGGTGTTTGTGTCGGCCACTTGGGTCGCTTAGCTTAGCCATTCAGCGACCTTGGTGCACCTCTTTTTTTCTTTGCATCATGTGCTGTTTGGGGACTATTTTTTTTAAATCTGCCATCCTGTCTGACACTGCAGTGCCACTCCAAGATGGGCCAGGTGTTTGTGTCGGCCACTTGGGTCGCTTAGCTTAGTCACACAGCTACCTCATTGCACCTCTCTTTTTCTTTGTATCATGTGCTGTTTGGGGACTATTATTTAAATCTTCCATCCTGTCTGACACTGCAGTGCCACTCCTAGATGGGCCAGGTGTGTGTGTCGGCCACTTGGGTCGCTTAGCTTAGTCACACAGCTACCTAATTGCACCTCTTTTTTTCTTTGCATCATGTGCTGTTTGGGGACTATTTTTTAAATCTGCCATCCTGTCTGACACTGCAGTGCCACTCCTAGATGGGCCAGGTGTTTGTGTCGGCCACTTGGGTCGCTTAGCTTAGTCACACAGCTACCTCATTGCACCTCTTTTTTTCTTTGCATCATGTGCTGATTGGGGACTATTTTTTAAATCTGCCATCCTGTCTGACACTGCAGTGCCACTCCTAGATGGGCCAGGTGTTTGTGTCGGCCACTTGCATTGCTTAGCTTAGAAATCCAGCGACCTTGTTGCACCTCTTTTTTTCTTTGCATCATGTGCTGTTTGGGGACTATTTTTTTAGATCTGCCATCCTGTCTGACACTGCAGTGCCACTCCTAGATGGGCCAGGTGTTTGTGTCGGCCACTTGGGTCGCTTAGCTTAGCCACACAGCTACCTCATTGCACCTCTTTTTTTCTTTGCATCATGTGCTGTTTGGGGACTATTTTTTAAATCTGCCATCCTGTCTGACACTGCAGTGCCACTCCTAGATGGGCCAGGTGTTTGTGTCGGCCACTTGGGTCGCTTAGCTTAGTCACACAGCTACCTCATTGCAAATCATTTTGTCTTGCATCATGTGCTGTTTGGGGACTTTTATTTAAATATGCCATCCTGTCTGACACTGCAGTGCCACTCCTAGATGGGCCAGGTGTTTGTGTCGGCCACTTGGGTCGCTTAGTTTAGTCACACAGCTACCTCATTGCACCTCTTTTTTTCTTTGTATCATGTGCTGTTTGAGGACTATTTTTTAAATCGGCCATCCTGTCTGACACTGCAGTGCCACTCCTAGATGGGCCAGGTGCTTGTGTCGGCCACTTGGGTCGCTTAGCTTAGTCACACAGCTACCTCATTGCACCTCTTTTTTTTTTTGCATCATGTGCTGTTTGGGGACTATTTTTTAAATCTGCCATCCTGTCTGACACTGCAGTGCCACTCCTAGATGGGCCAGGTGTTTGTGTCGGCCACTTGGGTCGCTTAGCTTAGCCATCCAGCGACCTTGGTGCACCTCTTTTTTTTTTTTTTTTTGCATCATGTGCTGTTTGGGGACTATTTTTTAAATCTGCCATCCTGTCTGACACTGCAGTGCCACTCCTAGATGGGCCAGGTGTTTGTGTCGGCCACTTGTGTCGCTTAGCTTAGCCACAGAGCTACCTCATTGCACCTCTTTTTTTCTTTGCATCATGTGCTGTTTTGGGACTATTTTTTAAATCGCCCATCCTGTCTGACACTGATGTCCCACTCCTAGATGGGCCAGGTGTTTGTGTCGGCCACTTGGGTCGCTAAGCTTAGTCACACAGCTACCTCATTGCACCTCTTTTTTTCTTTGCATCATGTGCTGTTTGGGGACTATTTTTTAAATCTGCCATCTTGTCTGACACTGCAGTGCCACTCCTAGATGGGCCAGGTGTTTGTGTCGGCCACTTGCATTGCTTAGCTTAGCCATCCAGCGACCTTGTTTCACCTCTTTTTTTCTTTGCATCATGTGCTGTTTGGGGACTATTTTTTTAGATCTGCCATCCTGTCTGACACTGCAGTGCCACTCCTAGATGGGCCAGGTGTTTGTGTCGGCCACTTGGGTCGCTTAGCTTAGTCACACAGCTACCTCATTGCAAATCATTTTGTCTTGCATCATGTGCTGTTTGGGGACTTTTATTTAAATATGCCATCCTGTCTGACACTGCAGTGCCACTCCTAGATGGGCCAGGTGTTTGTGTCGGCCACTTGGGTCGCTTAGTTTAGTCACACAGCTACCTCATTGCACCTCTTTTTTTCTTTGTATCATGTGCTGTTTGAGGACTATTTTTTAAATCGGCCATCCTGTCTGACACTGCAGTGCCACTCCTAGATGGGCCAGGTGCTTGTGTCGGCAACTTGGGTCGCTTAGCTTAGTCACACAGCTACCTCATTGCACCTCTTTTTTTTTTTGCATCATGTGCTGTTTGGGGACTATTTTTTAAATCTGCCATCCTGTCTGACACTGCAGTGCCACTCCTAGATGGGCCAGGTGTTTGTGTCGGCCACTTGGGTCGCTTAGCTTAGCCATCCAGCGACCTTGGTGCACCTCTTTTTTTTTTCTTTGCATCATGTGCTGTTTGGGGACTATTTTTTAAATCTGCCATCCTGTCTGACACTGCAGTGCCACTCCTAGATGGGCCAGGTGTTTGTGTCGGCCACTTGTGTCGCTTAGCTTAGCCACAGAGCTACCTCATTGCACCTCTTTTTTTCTTTGCATCATGTGCTGTTTTGGGACTATTTTTTAAATCGCCCATCCTGTCTGACACTGATGTCCCACTCCTAGATGGGCCAGGTGTTTGTGTCGGCCACTTGGGTCGCTAAGCTTAGTCACACAGCTACCTCATTGCACCTCTTTTTTTCTTTGCATCATGTGCTGTTTGGGGACTATTTTTTAAATCTGCCATCTTGTCTGACACTGCAGTGCCACTCCTAGATGGGCCAGGTGTTTGTGTCGGCCACTTGCATTGCTTAGCTTAGCCATCCAGCGACCTTGTTTCACCTCTTTTTTTCTTTGCATCATGTGCTGTTTGGGGACTATTTTTTTACATCTGCCATCCTGTCTGACACTGCAGTGCCACTCCTAGATGGGCCAGGTGTTTGTGTCGGCCACTTGGGTCGCTTAGCTTAGTCACACAACTACCTCATTGCAACTCTTTTTTTCTTGCATCATGTGCTGTTTGGGGACTTTTTTTTAAATATGCCATCCTGTCTGACACTGCAGTGCCACTCCTAGATGGGCCAGGTGTTTGTGTCGGCCACTTGGGTCGCTTAGCTTAGTCACACAGCTACCTCATTGCACCTCTTTTTTTCTTTGTATCATGTGCTGTTTGAGGACTATTTTTTTAATTGCCCATCCTGTCTGACACTGCAGTGCCACTCCTACATGGGCCAGGTGCTTGTGTCGGCCACTTGGGTCGCTTAGCTCAGTCACACAGCTACCTCATTGCACCTCTTTTTTTTTTGCATCATGTGCTGTTTGGGGACTATTTTTTAAATCTGCCATCCTGTCTGACACTGCAGTGCACTTCTAGATGGGCCAGGTGTTTGTGTCGGCCACTTGGGTCGCTTAGCTTAGTCACACAGCTACCTCATTGCACCTCTCTTTTTCTTTGTATCATGTGCTGTTTGGGGACTATTTTTTAAATCTTCCATCCTGTCTGACACTGCAGTGCCACTCCTAGATGGGCCAGGTGTGTGTGTCGGCCACTTGGGTCGCTTAGCTTAGTCACACAGCTACCTAATTGCACCTCTTTTTTTCTTTGCATCATGTGCTGTTTGGGGACTATTTTTTAAATCTGCCATCCTGTCTGACACTGCAGTGCCACTCCTAGATGGGCCAGGTGTTTGTGTCGGCCACTTGGGTCGCTTAGCTTAGTCACACAGCTACCTCATTGCACCTCTTTTTTTCTTTGCATCATGTGCTGATTGGGGACTATTTTTTAAATCTGCCATCCTGTCTGACACTGCAGTGCCACTCCTAGATGGGCCAGGTGTTTGTGTCGGCCACTTGCATTGCTTAGCTTAGCCATCCAGCGACCTTGTTGCACCTCTTTTTTTCTTTGCATCATGTGCTGTTTGGGGACTATTTTTTTAGATCTGCCATCCTGTCTGACACTGCAGTGCCACTCCTAGATGGGCCAGGTGTTTGTGTCGGCCACTTGGGTCGCTTAGCTTAGCCACACAGCTACCTCATTGCACCTCTTTTTTTCTTTGCATCATGTGCTGTTTGGGGACTATTTTTTAAATCTGCCATCCTGTCTGACACTGCAGTGCCACTCCTAGATGGGCCAGGTGTTTGTGTCGGCCACTTGGGTCGCTTAGCTTAGTCACACAGCTACCTCATTGCAAATCATTTTGTCTTGCATCATGTACTGTTTGGGGACTTTTATTTAAATATGCCATCCTGTCTGACACTGCAGTGCCACTCCTAGATGGGCCAGGTGTTTGTGTCGGCCACTTGGGTCGCTTAGTTTAGTCACACAGCTACCTCATTGCACCTCTTTTGTTCTTTGTATCATGTGCTGTTTGAGGACTATTTTTTAAATCGGCCATCCTGTCTGACACTGCAGTGCCACTCCTAGATGGGCCAGGTGCTTGTGTCGGCCACTTGGGTCGCTTAGCTTAGTCACACAGCTACCTCATTGCACCTCTTTTTTTTTGCATCATGTGCTGTTTGGGGACTATTTTTTAAATCTGCCATCCTGTCTGACACTGCAGTGCCACTCCTAGATGGGCCAGGTGTTTGTGTCGGCCACTTGGGTCGCTTAGCTTAGCCATCCAGCGACCTTGGTGCACCTCTTTTTTTTTTTTTGCATCATGTGCTGTTTGGGGACTATTTTTTAAATCTGCCATCCTGTCTGACACTGCAGTGCCACTCCTAGATGGGCCAGGTGTTTGTGTCGGCCACTTGTGTCGCTTAGCTTAGCCACAGAGCTACCTCATTGCACCTCTTTTTTTCTTTGCATCATGTGCTGTTTTGGGACTATTTTTTAAATCTGCCATCCTGTCTGACACTGCAGTGCCACTCCTAGATGGGCCAGGTGTTTGTGTCGGCCACTTGGGTCGCTTAGCTTAGTCACACAGCTACCTCATTGCAAATCATTTTGTCTTGCATCATGTGCTGTTTGGGGACTTTTATTTAAATATGCCATCCTGTCTGACACTGCAGTGCCACTCCTAGATGGGCCAGGTGTTTGTGTCGGCCACTTGGGTCGCTTAGTTTAGTCACACAGCTACCTCATTGCACCTCTTTTTTTCTTTGTATCATGTGCTGTTTGAGGACTATTTTTTAAATCGGCCATCCTGTCTGACACTGCAGTGCCACTCCTAGATGGGCCAGGTGCTTGTGTCGGCCACTTGGGTCGCTTAGCTTAGTCACACAGCTACCTCATTGCACCTCTTTTTTTTTGCATCATGTGCTGTTTGGGGACTATTTTTTAAATCTGCCATCCTGTCTGACACTGCAGTGCCACTCCTAGATGGGCCAGGTGGTTGTGTCGGCCACTTGGGTCGCTTAGCTTAGCCATCCAGCGACCTTGGTGCACCTCTTTTTTTTTTTTTTGCATCATGTGCTGTTTGGGGACTATTTTTTAAATCTGCCATCCTGTCTGACACTGCAGTGCCACTCCTAGATGGGCCAGGTGTTTGTGTCGGCCACTTGCGTCGCTTAGCTTAGCCACAGAGCTACCTCATTGCACCTCTTTTTTTCTTTGCATCATGTGCTGTTTTGGGACTATTTTTTAAATCGCACATCCTGTCTGACACTGATGTCCCACTCCTAGATGGGCCAGGTGTTTGTGTCGGCCACTTGGGTCGCTAAGCTTAGTCACACAGCTACCTCAGTGCACCTCTTTTTTTCTTTGCATCATGTGCTGTTTGGGGACTTTTTTTTAAATCTGCCATCTTGTCTGACACTGCAGTGCCACTCCTAGATGGGCCAGGTGTTTGTGTCGGCCACTTGCATTGCTTAGCTTAGCCATCCAGCGACCTTGTTTCACCTCTTTTTTTCTTTGCATCATGTGCTGTTTGGGGACTATTTTTTTAGATCTGCCATCCTGTCTGACACTGCAGTGCCACTCCTAGATGGGCCAGGTGTTTGTGTCGGCCACTTGGGTCGCTTAGCTTAGTCACACAGCTACCTCATTGCAACTCTTTTTTTCTTGCATCATGTGCTGTTTGGGGACTTTTTTTTAAATATGCCATCCTGTCTGACACTGCAGTGCCACTCCTAGATGGGCCAGGTGTTTGTGTCGGCCACTTGGGTCGCTTAGCTTAGTCACACAGCTACCTCATTGCACCTCTTTTTTTCTTTGTATCATGTGCTGTTTGAGGACTATTTTTTTAATCGCCCATCCTGTCTGACACTGCAGTGCCACTCCTACATGGGCCAGGTGCTTGTGTCGGCCACTTGGGTCGCTTAGCTTAGTCACACAGCTACCTCATTGCACCTCTTTTTTTTTTGCATCATGTGCTGTTTGGGGACTATTTTTTAAATCTGCCATCCTGTCTGACACTGCAGTGCACTTCTAGATGGGCCAGGTGTTTGTGTCGGCCACTTGGGTCGCTTAGCTTAGTCACACAGCTAACTCATTGCACCTCTTTTTTTCTTTGCACCATGTGCTGTTTGGGGACTATTTTTTAAATCTGCCATCCTGTCTGACACTGCAGTGCTACTCCTAGATGGGCCAGGTGTTTGTGTCGGCCACTTGGGTTGCTTAGCTTAGCCATCCAGCGACCTTGTTGCACCTCTTTTTTTCTTTGCATCATGTGCTGTTTGGGGACTATTTTTTTACATCTGCCATCCTGTCTGACACTGCAGTGCCACTCCTAGATGGGCCAGGTGTTTGTGTCGGCCACTTAGGTCGTTTAGCTTAGTCACACAGCTACCTCATTGCATCTCTTTTTTTCTTTGCATCATGTGCTGTTTGGGGACTATTTTTTTAAATCTGCCATCCTGTCTGACACTGCAGTGCCACTCCTAGATGGGCCAGGTGTTTGTGTCGGCCACTTGGGTCGCTTAGCTTAGCCATTCAGCGACCTTCGTGCACCTCTTTTTTTCTTTGCATCATGTGCTGTCTGGGGACTATTTTTTTAAATCTGCCATCCTGTCTGACACTGCAGTGCCACTCCTAGATGGCCCAGGTGTTTGTGTCGGCCACTTGGGTCGCTTAGCTTAGTCACACAGCTACCTTATTGCCCCTCTTTTTTTCTTTGCATCATGTGCTGTTTGGGGACTATTTTTTAAATCTGCCATCCTGTCTGACACTGCAGTGCCACTCCTAGATGGGCCAGGTGTTTGTGTCGGCCACTTGGGTAGCTTAGCTTAGTCACACAGCTACCTCATTGCACCTCTATTTTTCTTTGCATCATGTGCTGATTGGGGACTATTTTTTAAATCTGCCATCCTGTCTGACACTGCAGTGCCACTCCTAGATGGGCCAGGTGTTTGTGTCGGCCACTTGCATTGCTTAGCTTAGCCATCCAGCGACCTTGTTGCACCTCTTTTTTTCTTTGCATCATGTGCTGTTTGGGGACTATTTTTTTAGATCTGCCATCCTGTCTGACACTGCAGTGCCACTCCTAGATGGGCCAGGTGTTTGTGTCGGCCACTTGGGTCACTTAGCTTAGCCACACAGCTACCTCATTGCACCTCTTTTTTTCTTTGCATCATGTGCTGTTTGGGGACTATTTTTTAAATCTGCCATCCTGTCTGACACTGCAGTGCCACACCTAGATGGGCCAGGTGTTTGTGTCGGCCACGTGGGTCGCTTAGCTTAGTCACACAGCTACCTCATTGCAACTCTTTTTTTCTTGCATCATGTGCTGTTTGGGGACTTTTTTTTAAATATGCCATCCTGTCTGACACTGCAGTGCCACTCCTAGATGGGCCAGGTGCTTGTGTCGGCCACTTGGGTCGCTTAGCTTAGTCACACAGCTACCTCATTGCACCTCTTTTTTTTTGCATCATGTGCTGTTTGGGGACTATTTTTTAAATCTGCCATCCTGTCTGACACTGCAGTGCACTTCTAGATGGGCCAGGTGTTTGTGTCGGCCACTTGGGTCGCTTAGCTTAGTCACACAGCTACCTCATTGCACCTCTTTTTTTCTTTGCATCATGTGCTGTTTGGGGACTATTTTTTAAATCTGCCATCCTGTCTGACACTGCAGTGCCACTCCTAGATGGGCCAGGTGTTTGTGTGGGCCACTTTGGTCGCTTAGCTTAGTCACACAGCTACCTCATTGCACCTCTTTTTTTCTTTGTATCATGTGCTGTTTGAGGACTATTTTTTAAATCGGCCATCCTGTCTGACACTGCAGTGCCATTCCTAGATGGGCCAGGTGCTTGTGTCGGCCACTTGGGTCGCTTAGCTTAGTCACACAGCTACCTCATTGCACCTCTTTTTTTTGCATCATGTGCTATTTGGGGACTATTTTTTAAATCTGCCATCCTGTCTGACACTGCAGTGCACTTCTAGATGGGCCAGGTGTTTGTGTCGGCCACTTGGGTCGCTTAGCTTAGTCACACAGCTACCTCATTGCACCTCTTTTTTTCTTTGCATCATGTGCTGTTTGGGGACTATTTTTTAAATCTGCCATCCTGTCTGACACTGCAGTGCCACTCCTAGATGGGCCAGGTGTTTGTGTCGGCCACTTGGGTCGCTTAGCTTAGTCACACAGCTACCTCATTGCACCTCTTTTTTCTTTGCATCATGTGCTGTTTGGGATCTATTTTTTAAATCTGCCATCCTGTCTGACACTGCAGTGCAACTCCTAGATGGGCCAGGTGTTTGTGTCGGCCACTTGGGTCGCTTAGCTTAGCCACACAGCTACCTCATTGCACCTCTTTTTTTCTTTGCATCATGTGCTGTTTTGGGACTATTTTTTAAATTGCCCATCCTGTCTGACACTGCAGTGCCACTCCTAGATGGGCCAGGTGTTTGTGTCGGCCACTTGGGTCGTTTAGCTTAGTCACACAGCTACCTCATTGCATCTCTTTTTTTCTTTGCATCATGTGCTGTTTGGGGACTATTTTTTAAATCTGCCATCCTGTCTGACACTGCAGTGCCACTCCTAGATGGGCCAGGTGTTTGTGTCGGCCACTTGGGTCGCTTAGCTTAGCCATCCAGCGACCTTGGTGCACCTCTTTTTTTTTTTTTTGCATCATGTGCTGTTTGGGGACTATTTTTTAAATCTGCCATCCTGTCTGACACTGCAGTGCCACTCCTAGATGGGCCAGGTGTTTGTGTCGGCCACTTGTGTCGCTTAGCTTAGCCACAGAGCTACCTCATTGCACCTCTTTTTTTCTTTGCATCATGTGCTGTTTTGGGACTATTTTTTAAATCTGCCATCCTGTCTGACACTGCAGTGCCACTCCTAGATGGGCCAGGTGTTTGTGTCGGCCACTTGGGTCGCTTAGCTTAGTCACACAGCTACCTCATTGCAAATCATTTTGTCTTGCATCATGTGCTGTTTGGGGACTTTTATTTAAATATGCCATCCTGTCTAACACTGCAGTGCCACTCCTAGATGGGCCAGGTGTTTGTGTCGGCCACTTGGGTCGCTTAGTTTAGTCACACAGCTACCTCATTGCACCTCTTTTTTTCTTTGTATCATGTGCTGTTTGAGGACTATTTTTTTAAATCGGCCATCCTGTCTGACACTGCAGTGCCACTCCTAGATGGGCCAGGTGCTTGTGTCGGCCACTTGGGTCGCTTAGCTTAGTCACACAGCTACCTCATTGCACCTCTTTTTTTTTGCATCATGTGCTGTTTGGGGACTATTTTTTAAATCTGCCATCCTGTCTGACACTGCAGTGCCACTCCTAGATGGGCCAGGTGTTTGTGTCGGCCACTTGGGTCGCTTAGCTTAGCCATCCAGCGACCTTGGTGCACCTCTTTTTTTTTTTGCATCATGTGCTGTTTGGGGACTATTTTTTAAATCTGCCATCCTGTCTGACACTGCAGTGCCACTCCTAGATGGGCCAGGTGTTTGTGTCGGCCACTTGTGTCGCTTAGCTTAGCCACAGAGCTACCTCATTGCACCTCTTTTTTTCTTTGCATCATGTGCTGTTTTGGGACTATTTTTTAAATCGCCCATCCTGTCTGACACTGATGTCCCACTCCTAGATGGGCCAGGTGTTTGTGTCGGCCACTTGGGTCGCTAAGCTTAGTCACACAGCTACCTCATTGCACCTCTTTTTTTCTTTGCATCATGTGCTGTTTGGGGACTATTTTTTAAATCTGCCATCTTGTCTGACACTGCAGTGCCACTCCTAGATGGGCCAGGTGTTTGTGTCGGCCACTTGCATTGCTTAGCTTAGCCATCCAGCGACCTTGTTTCACCTCTTTTTTTCTTTGCATCATGTGCTGTTTGGGGACTATTTTTTTAGATCTGCCATCCTGTCTGACACTGCAGTGCCACTCCTAGATGGGCCAGGTGTTTGTGTCGGCCACTTGGGTCGCTTAGCTTAGTCACACAGCTACCTCATTGCAACTCTTTTTTTATTGCATCATGTGCTGTTTGGGGACTTTTTTTTAAATATGCCATCCTGTCTGACACTGCAGTGCACTTCTAGATGGGCCAGGTGTTTGTGTCGGCCACTTGGGTCGCTTAGCTTAGTCACACAGCTACCTCATTGCACCTCTTTTTTTCTTTGCACCATGTGCTGTTTGGGGACTATTTTTTAAATCTGCCATCCTGTCTGACACTGCAGTGCCACTCCTAGATGGGCCAGGTGTTTGTGTCGGCCACTTGGGTTGCTTAGCTTAGCCATCCAGCGACCTTGTTGCACCTCTTTTTTTCTTTGCATCATGTGCTGTTTGGGAATATTTTTTTACATCTGCCATCCTGTCTGACACTGCAGTGCCACTCCTAGATGGGCCAGGTGTTTGTGTCGGCCACTTGGGTAGTTTAGCTTAGTCACACAGCTACCTCATTGCACCTCTTTTTTTCTTTGTATCATGTGCTGTTTGAGGACTATTTTTTTAATCGCCCATCCTGTCTGACACTGCAGTGCCACTCCTACATGGGCCAGGTGCTTGTGTCGGCCACTTGGGTCGCTTAGCTTAGTCACACAGCTACCTCATTGCACCTCTTTTTTTTTTGCATCATGTGCTGTTTGGGGACTATTTTTTAAATCTGCCATCCTGTCTGACACTGCAGTGCACTTCTAGATGGGCCAGGTGTTTGTGTCGGCCACTTGGGTCGCTTAGCTTAGTCACACAGCTACCTCATTGCACCTCTTTTTTTCTTTGCACCATGTGCTGTTTGGGGACTATTTTTTAAATCTGCCATCCTGTCTGACACTGCAGTGCCACTCCTAGATGGGCCAGGTGTTTGTGTCGGCCACTTGGGTTGCTTAGCTTAGCCATCCAGCGACCTTGTTGCACCTCTTTTTTTCTTTGCATCATGTGCTGTTTGGGGACTATTTTTTTACATCTGCCATCCTGTCTGACACTGCAGTGCCACTCCTAGATGGGCCAGGTGTTTGTGTCGGCCACTTGGGTAGTTTAGCTTAGTCACACAGCTACCTCATTGCATCTCTTTTTTTCTTTGCATCATGTGCTGTTTGGGGACTATTTTTTTAAATCTGCCATCCTGTCTGACACTGCAGTGCCACTTCTAGATGGGCCAGGTGTTTGTGTCGGCCACTTGGGTCGCTTAGCTTAGCCATTCAGCGACCTTCGTGCACCTCTTTTTTTCTTTGCATCATGTGCTGTCTGGGGACTATTTTTTTAAATCTGCCATCCTGTCTGACACTGCAGTGCCACTCCTAGATGGCCCAGGTGTTTGTGTCGGCCACTTGGGTCGCTTAGCTTAGTCACACAGCTACCTTATTGCCCCTCTTTTTTTCTTTGCATCATGTGCTGTTTGGGGACTATTTTTTAAATCTGCCATCCTGTCTGACACTGCAGTGCCACTCCTAGATGGGCCAGGTGTTTGTGTCGGCCACTTGGGTCGCTTAGCTTAGTCACACAGCTACCTCATTGCACCTCTTTTTTTCTTTGCATCATGTGCTGATTGGGGACTATTTTTTAAATCTGCCATCCTGTCTGACACTGCAGTGCCACTCCTAGATGGGCCAGGTGTTTGTGTCGGCCACTTGCATTGCTTAGCTTAGCCATCCAGCGACCTTGTTGCACCTCTTTTTTTCTTTGCATCATGTGCTGTTTGGGGACTATTTTTTTAGATCTGCCATCCTGTCTGACACTGCAGTGCCACTCCTAGATGGGCCAGGTGTTTGTGTCGGCCACTTGGGTCACTTAGCTTAGCCACACAGCTACCTCATTGCACCTCTTTTTTTCTTTGCATCATGTGCTGTTTGGGGACTATTTTTTAAATCTGCCATCCTGTCTGACACTGCAGTGCCACACCTAGATGGGCCAGGTGTTTGTGTCGGCCACGTGGGTCGCTTAGCTTAGTCACACAGCTACCTCATTGCAACTCTTTTTTTCTTGCATCATGTGCTGTTTGGGGACTTTTTTTTAAATATGCCATCCTGTCTGACACTGCAGTGCCACTCCTAGATGGGCCAGGTGCTTGTGTCGGCCACTTGGGTCGCTTAGCTTAGTCACACAGCTACCTCATTGCACCTCTTTTTTTTTTGCATCATGTGCTGTTTGGGGACTATTTTTTAAATCTGCCATCCTGTCTGACACTGCAGTGCACTTCTAGATGGGCCAGGTGTTTGTGTCGGCCACTTGGGTCGCTTAGCTTAGTCACACAGCTACCTCATTGCACCTCTTTTTTTCTTTGCATCATGTGCTGTTTGGGGACTATTTTTTAAATCTGCCATCCTGTCTGACACTGCAGTGCCACTCCTAGATGGGCCAGGTGTTTGTGTGGGCCACTTGGGTCGCTTAGCTTAGTCACACAGCTACCTCATTGCACCTCTTTTTTTCTTTGTATCATGTGCTGTTTGAGGACTATTTTTTAAATCGGCCATCCTGTCTGACACTGCAGTGCCACTCCTAGATGGGCCAGGTGCTTGTGTCGGCCACTTGGGTCGCTTAGCTTAGTCACACAGCTACCTCATTGCACCTCTTTTTTTTTGCATCATGTGCTATTTGGGGACTATTTTTTAAATCTGCCATCCTGTCTGACACTGCAGTGCACTTCTAGATGGGCCAGGTGTTTGTGTCGGCCACTTGGGTCGCTTAGCTTAGTCACACAGCTACCTCATTGCACCTCTTTTTTTCTTTGCATCATGTGCTGTTTGGGGACTATTTTTTAAATCTGCCATCCTGTCTGACACTGCAGTGCCACTCCTAGATGGGCCAGGTGTTTGTGTCGGCCACTTGGGTCGCTTAGCTTAGTCACACAGCTACCTCATTGCACCTCTTTTTTCTTTGCATCATGTGCTGTTTGGGGACTATTTTTTAAATCTGCCATCCTGTCTGACACTGCAGTGCAACTCCTAGATGGGCCAGGTGTTTGTGTCGGCCACTTGGGTCGCTTAGCTTAGCCACACAGCTACCTCATTGCACCTCTTTTTTTCTTTGCATCATGTGCTGTTTTGGGACTATTTTTTAAATTGCCCATCCTGTCTGACACTGCAGTGCCACTCCTAGATGGGCCAGGTGTTTGTGTCGGCCACTTGGGTCGTTTAGCTTAGTCACACAGCTACCTCATTGCATCTCTTTTTTTCTTTGCATCATGTGCTGTTTGGGGACTATTTTTTAAATCTGCCATCCTGTCTGACTCTGCAGTGCCACTCCTAGATGGGCCAGGTGTTTGTGTCGGCCACTTGGGTCGCTTAGCTTAGCCATTCAGCGACCTTCGTGCACCTCTTTTTTTCTTTGTATCATGTGCTGTTTGGGGACTATTTTTTAAATCTGCCATCCTGTCTGACACTGCAGTGCCACTCCTAGATGGGCCAGGTGTTTGTGTCGGCCACTTGGGTCGCTTAGCTTAGTCACACAGCTACCTCATTGCACCTCTTTTTTTCTTTGTATCATGTGCTGTTTGAGGACTATTTTTTAAATCGGCCATCCTGTCTGACACTGCAGTGCCACTCCTAGATGGGCCAGGTGCTTGTGTCGGCCACTTGGGTCGCTTAGCTTAGTCACACAGCTACCTCATTGCACCTCTTTTTTTTTGCATCATGTGCTGTTTGGGGACTATTTTTTAAATCTGCCATCCTGTCTGACACTGCAGTGCACTTCTAGATGGGCCAGGTGTTTGTGTCGGCCACTTGGGTCGCTTAGCTTAGTCACACAGCTACCTCATTGCACCTCTTTTTTTCTTTGCATCATGTGCTGTTTGGGGACTATTTTTTAAATCTGCCATCCTGTCTGACACTGCAGTGCCACTCCTAGATGGGCCAGGTGTTTGTGTCGGCCACTTGGGTCGCTTAGCTTAGTCACACAGCTACCTCATTGCACCTCTTTTTTTCTTTGTATCATGTGCTGTTTGAGGACTATTTTTTAAATCGGCCATCCTGTCTGACACTGCAGTGCCACTCCTAGATGGGCCAGGTGCTTGTGTCGGCCACTTGGGTCGCTTAGCTTAGTCACACAGCTACCTCATTGCACCTCTTTTTTTTTGCATCATGTGCTGTTTGGGGACTATTTTTTAAATCTGCCATCCTGTCTGACACTGCAGTGCACTTCTAGATGGGCCAGGTGTTTGTGTCGGCCACTTGGGTCGCTTAGCTTAGTCACACAGCTACCTCATTGCACCTCATTTTTTCTTTGCATCATGTGCTGTTTGGGGACTATTTTTTAAATCTGCCATCCTGTCTGACACTGCAGTGCCACTCCTAGATGGGCCAGGTGTGTGTGTCGGCCACTTGGGTCGCTTAGCTTAGTCACACAGCTACCTCATTGCACCTCTTTTTTTCTTTGTATCATGTGCTGTTTGAGGACTATTTTTTAAATCGGCCATCCTGTCTGACACTGCAGTGCCACTCCTAGATGGGCCAGGTGCTTGTGTCGGCCACTTGGGTCGCTTAGCTTAGTCACACAGCTACCTCATTGCACCTCTTTTTTTTGCATCATGTGCTGTTTGGGGACTATTTTTTAAATCTGCCATCCTGTCTGACACTGCAGTGTACTTCTAGATGGGCCAGGTGTTTGTGTCGGCCACTTGGGTCGCTTAGCTTAGCCATTCAGCGACCTTGGTGCACCTCTTTTTTTCTTTGTATCATGTGCTGTTTGGGGACTATTTTTTAAATCTGCCATCCTGTCTGACACTGCAGTGCCACTCCTAGATGGGCCAGGTGTGTGTGTCGGCCACTTGGGTCGCTTAGCTTAGTCACACAGCTACCTCATTGCACCTCTTTTTTTCTTGCATCATGTGCTGTTTGGTGACTTTTTTTTAAATCTGCCATCCTGTCTGACACTGCAGTGCCACTCCTAGAAGGGCCAGGTGTTTGTGTCGGCCACTTGGGTCGCTTAGCTTAGTCACACAGCTACCTCATTGCACCTCTTTTTTTCTTTGTATCATGTGCTGTTTGAGGACTATTTTTTAAATTGCCCATCCTGTCTGACACTGCAGTGCCACTCCTAGATGGGCCAGGTGTTTGTGTCGGCCACTTGGGTCGCTTAGCTTAGTCACACAGCTACCTCATTGCACCTCTTTTTTTTTTGCATCATGTGCTGTTTGGGGACTATTTTTTAAATCTGCCATCCTGTCTGACACTGCAGTGCACTTCTAGATGGGCCAGGTGTTTGTGTCGGCCACTTGGGTCGCTTAGCTTAGTCACACAGCTACCTCATTGCACCTCTTTTTTCTTTGCATCATGTGCTGTTTGGGGACTATTTTTTAAATCTGCCATCCTGTCTGACACTGCAGTGCCACTCCTAGATGGGCCAGGTGTTTGTGTCGGCCACTTGGGTCGCTTAGCTTAGCCACACAGCTACCTCATTGCACCTCTTTTTTTCTTTGCATCATGTGCTGTTTTGGGACTATTGTTTAAATTGCCCATCCTGTCTGACACTGCAGTGCCACTCCTAGATGGGCCAGGTGTTTGTGTCGGCCACTTGGGTCGCTTAGCTTAGCCACACAGCTACCTCATTGCACCTCTTTTTTTCTTTGCATCATGTGCTGTTTTGGGACTATTTTTTAAATTGCCCATCCTGTCTGACACTGCAGTGCCACTCCTAGATGGGCCAGGTGTTTGTGTCGGCCACTTGGGTCGTTTAGCTTAGTCACACAGCTACCTCATTGCATCTCTTTTTTTCTTTGCATCATGTGCTGTTTGGGGACTATTTTTTAAATCTGCCATCCTGTCTGACTCTGCAGTGCCACTCCTAGATGGGCCAGGTGTTTGTGTCGGCCACTTGGGTCGCTTAGCTTAGCCATTCAGCGACCTTCGTGCACCTCTTTTTTTCTTTGTATCATGTGCTGTTTGGGGACTATTTTTTAAATCTGCCATCCTGTCTGACACTGCAGTGCCACTCCTAGATGGGCCAGGTGTTTGTGTCGGCCACTTGGGTCGCTTAGCTTAGTCACACAGCTACCTCAGTGCACCTCTTTTTTTCTTTGCATCATGTGCTGTTTGGGGACTATTTTTTAAATCGGCCATCCTGTCTGACACTGCAGTGCCACTCCTAGATTGTCCAGATGTTTGTGTCGGCCACTTGGGTTGCTTAGCTTAGCCATCCAGCGACCTTGTTGCACCTCTTTTTTTCTTTGCATCATGTGCTGTTTGGGGACTATTTTTTTACATCTGCCATCCTGTCTGACACTGCAGTGCCACTCCTAGATGGGCCAGGTGTTTGTGTCGGCCACTTGGGTCGTTTAGCTTAGTCACACAGCTACCTCATTGCATCTCTTTTTTTCTTTGCATCATGTGCTGTTTGGGGACTATTTTTTTAAATCTGCCATCCTGTCTGACACTGCAGTGCCACTCCTAGATGGGCCAGGTGTTTGTGTCGGCCACTTGGGTCGCTTAGCTTAGCCATTCAGCGACCTTCGTGCACCTCTTTTTTTCTTTGCATCATGTGCTGTCTGGGGACTATTTTTTTAAATCTGCCATCCTGTCTGACACTGCAGTGCCACTCCTAGATGGCCCAGGTGTGTGTGTCGGCCACTTGTGTCGCTTAGCTTAGTCACACAGCTACCTTATTGCCCCTCTTTTTTTCTTTGCATCATGTGCTGTTTGGGGACTATTTTTTAAATCTGCCATCCTGTCTGACACTGCAGTGCCACTCCTAGATGGGCCAGGTGTTTGTGTCGGCCACTTGGGTCGCTTAGCTTAGTCACACAGCTACCTCATTGCACCTCTTTTTTTCTTTGCATCATGTGCTGATTGGGGACTATTTTTTAAATCTGCCATCCTGTCTGACACTGCAGTGCCACTCCTAGATGGGCCAGGTGTTTGTGTCGGCCACTTGCATTGCTTAGCTTAGCCATCCAGCGACCTTGTTGCACCTCTTTTTTTCTTTGCATCATGTGCTGTTTGGGGACTATTTTTTTAGATCTGCCATCCTGTCTGACACTGCAGTGCCACTCCTAGATGGGCCAGGTGTTTGTGTCGGCCACTTGGGTCGCTTAGCTTAGCCACACAGCTACCTCATTGCACCTCTTTTTTTCTTTGCATCATGTGCTGTTTGGGGACTATTTTTTAAATCTGCCATCCTGTCTGACACTGCAGTGCCACTCCTAGATGGGCCAGGTGTTTGTGTCGGCCACGTGGGTCGCTTAGCTTAGTCACACAGCTACCTCATTGCAACTCTTTTTTTCTTGCATCATGTGCTGTTTGGGGACTTTTTTTTAAATATGCCATCCTGTCTGACACTGCAGTGCCACTCCTAGATGGGCCAGGTGTTTGTGTCGGCCACTTGGGTCGCTTAGCTTAGTCACACAGCTACCTCATTGCACCTCTTTTTTTCTTTGTATCATGTGCTGTTTGAGGACTATTTTTTAAATCGGCCATCCTGTCTGACACTGCAGTGCCACTCCTAGATGGGCCAGGTGCTTGTGTCGGCCACTTGGGTCGCTTAGCTTAGTCACACAGCTACCTCATTGCACCTCTTTTTTTTTTGCATCATGTGCTGTTTGGGGACTATTTTTTAAATCTGCCATCCTGTCTGACACTGCAGTGCACTTCTAGATGGGCCAGGTGTTTGTGTCGGCCACTTGGGTCGCTTAGCTTAGTCACACAGCTACCTCATTGCACCTCTTTTTTTCTTTGCATCATGTGCTGATTGGGGACTATTTTTTAAATCTGCCATCCTGTCTGACACTGCAGTGCCACTCCTAGATGGGCCAGGTGTTTGTGTCGGCCACTTGCATTGCTTAGCTTAGCCATCCAGCGACCTTGTTGCACCTCTTTTTTTCTTTGCATCATGTGCTGTTTGGGGACTATTTTTTTAGATCTGCCATCCTGTCTGACACTGCAGTGCCACTCCTAGATGGGCCAGGTGTTTGTGTCGGCCACTTGGGTCGCTTAGCTTAGCCACACAGCTACCTCATTGCACCTCTTTTTTTCTTTGCATCATGTGCTGTTTGGGGACTATTTTTTAAATCTGCCATCCTGTCTGACACTGCAGTGCCACTCCTAGATGGGCCAGGTGTTTGTGTCGGCCACTTGGGTCGCTTAGCTTAGTCACACAGCTACCTCATTGCAAATCATTTTGTCTTGCATCATGTGCTGTTTGGGGACTTTTATTTAAATATGCCATCCTGTCTGACACTGCAGTGCCACTCCTAGATGGGCCAGGTGTTTGTGTCGGCCACTTGGGTCGCTTAGCTTAGTCACACAGCTACCTCATTGCACCTCTTTTTTTCTTTGTATCATGTGCTGTTTGAGGACTATTTTTTAAATCGGCCATCCTGTCTGACACTGCAGTGCCACTCCTAGATGGGCCAGGTGCTTGTGTCGGCCACTTGGGTCGCTTAGCTTAGTCACACAGCTACCTCATTGCACCTCTTTTTTTTTTGCATCATGTGCTATTTGGGGACTATTTTTTAAATCTGCCATCCTGTCTGACACTGCAGTGCACTTCTAGATGGGGCAGGTGTTTGTGTCGGCCACTTGGGTCGCTTAGCTTAGTCACACAGCTACCTCATTGCACCTCTTTTTTTCTTTGCATCATGTGCTGTTTGGGGACTATTTTTTAAATCTGCCATCCTGTCTGACACTGCAGTGCCACTCCTAGATGGGCCAGGTGTTTGTGTCGGCCACTTGGGTCGCTTAGCTTAGTCACACAGCTACCTCATTGCACCTCTTTTTTCTTTGCATCATGTGCTGTTTGGGGACTATTTTTTAAATCTGCCATCCTGTCTGACACTGCAGTGCAACTCCTAGATGGGCCAGGTGTTTGTGTCGGCCACTTGGGTCGCTTAGCTTAGCCACACAGCTACCTCATTGCACCTCTTTTTTTCTTTGCATCATGTGCTGTTTTGGGACTATTTTTTAAATTGCCCATCCTGTCTGACACTGCAGTGCCACTCCTAGATGGGCCAGGTGTTTGTGTCGGCCACTTGGGTCGTTTAGCTTAGTCACACAGCTACCTCATTGCATCTCTTTTTTTCTTTGCATCATGTGCTGTTTGGGGACTATTTTTTAAATCTGCCATCCTGTCTGACTCTGCAGTGCCACTCCTAGATGGGCCAGGTGTTTGTGTCGGCCACTTGGGTCGCTTAGCTTAGCCATTCAGCGACCTTCGTGCACCTCTTTTTTTCTTTGTATCATGTGCTGTTTGGGGACTATTTTTTAAATCTGCCATCCTGTCTGACACTGCAGTGCCACTCCTAGATGGGCCAGGTGTTTGTGTCGGCCACTTTGGTCGCTTAGCTTAGTCACACAGCTACCTCATTGCACCTCTTTTTTTCTTTGTATCATGTGCTGTTTGAGGACTATTTTTTAAATCGGCCATCCTGTCTGACACTGCAGTGCCACTCCTAGATGGGCCAGGTGCTTGTGTCGGCCACTTGGGTCGCTTAGCTTAGTCACACAGCTACCTCATTGCACCTCTTTTTTTTTTGCATCATGTGCTGTTTGGGGACTATTTTTTAAATCTGCCATCCTGTCTGACACTGCAGTGCACTTCTAGATGGGCCAGGTGTTTGTGTCGGCCACTTGGGTCGCTTAGCTTAGTCACACAGCTACCTCATTGCACCTCTTTTTTTCTTTGCATCATGTGCTGTTTGGGGACTATTTTTTAAATCTGCCATCCTGTCTGACACTGCAGTGTCACTCCTAGATGGGCCAGGTGTTTGTGTCGGCCACTTGGGTCGCTTAGCTTAGTCACACAGCTACCTCATTGCACCTCTTTTTTTCTTTGTATCATGTGCTGTTTGAGGACTATTTTTTAAATCGGCCATCCTGTCTGACACTGCAGTGCCACTCCTAGATGGGCCAGGTGCTTGTGTCGGCCTCTTGGGTCGCTTAGCTTAGTCACACAGCTACCTCATTGCACCTCTTTTTTTTGCATCATGTGCTGTTTGGGGACTATTTTTTAAATCTGCCATCCTGTCTGACACTGCAGTGCACTTCTAGATGGGCCAGGTGTTTGTGTCGGCCACTTGGGTCGCTTAGCTTAGTCACACAGCTACCTCTTTGCACCTCTTTTTTTCTTTGCATCATCTGCTGTTTGGGGACTATTTTTTAAATCTGCCATCCTGTCTGACACTGCAGTGCCACTCCTAGATGGGCCAGGTGTGTGTGTCGGCCACTTGGGTCGCTTAGCTTAGTCACACAGCTACCTCATTGCACCTCTTTTTTTCTTTGTATCATGTGCTGTTTGAGGACTATTTTTTAAATCGGCCATCCTGTCTGACACTGCAGTGCCACTCCTAGATGGGCCAGGTGCTTGTGTCGGCCACTTGGGTCGCTTAGCTTAGTCACACAGCTACCTCATTGCACCTCTTTTTTTTTGCATCATGTGCTGTTTGGGGACTATTTTTTAAATCTGCCATCCTGTCTGACACTGCAGTGTACTTCTAGATGGGCCAGGTGTTTGTGTCGGCCACTTGGGTCGCTTAGCTTAGCCATTCAGCGACATTGGTGCACCTCTTTTTTTCTTTGTATCATGTGCTGTTTGGGGACTATTTTTTAAATCTGCCATCCTGTCTGACACTGCAGTGCCACTCCTAGATGGGCCAGGTGTGTGTGTCGGCCACTTGGGTCGCTTAGCTTAGTCACACAGCTACCTCATTGCACCTCTTTTTTTCTTGCATCATGTGCTGTTTGGTGACTTTTTTTTAAATCTGCCATCCTGTCTGACACTGCAGTGCCACTCCTAGATGGGCCAGGTGTTTGTGTCGGCCACTTGGGTCGCTTAGCTTAGTCACACAGCTACCTCATTGCACCTCTTTTTTCTTTGCATCATGTGCTGTTTGGGGACTATTTTTTAAATCTGCCATCCTGTCTGACACTGCAGTGCCACTCCTAGATGGGCCAGGTGTTTGTGTCGGCCACTTGGGTCGCTTAGCTTAGCCACACAGCTACCTCATTGCACCTCTTTTTTTCTTTGCATCATGTGCTGTTTTGGGACTATTTTTTAAATTGCCCATCCTGTCTGACACTGCAGTGCCACTCCTAGATGGGCCAGGTGTTTGTGTCGGCCACTTGGGTCGTTTAGCTTAGTCACACAGCTACCTCATTGCATCTCTTTTTTTCTTTGCATCATGTGCTGTTTGGGGACTATTTTTTAAATCTGCCATCCTGTCTGACTCTGCAGTGCCACTCCTAGATGGGCCAGGTGTTTGTGTCGGCCACTTGGGTCGCTTAGCTTAGCCATTCAGCGACATTGGTGCACCTCTTTTTTTCTTTGTATCATGTGCTGTTTGGGGACTATTTTTTAAATCTGCCATCCTGTCTGACACTGCAGTGCCACTCCTAGATGGGCCAGGTGTGTGTGTCGGCCACTTGGGTCGCTTAGCTTAGTCACACAGCTACCTCATTGCACCTCTTTTTTTCTTGCATCATGTGCTGTTTGGTGACTTTTTTTTAAATCTGCCATCCTGTCTGACACTGCAGTGCCACTCCTAGATGGGCCAGGTGTTTGTGTCGGCCACTTGGGTCGCTTAGCTTAGTCACACAGCTACCTCATTGCACCTCTTTTTTCTTTGCATCATGTGCTGTTTGGGGACTATTTTTTAAATCTGCCATCCTGTCTGACACTGCAGTGCCACTCCTAGATGGGCCAGGTGTTTGTGTCGGCCACTTGGGTCGCTTAGCTTAGCCACACAGCTACCTCATTGCACCTCTTTTTTTCTTTGCATCATGTGCTGTTTTGGGACTATTTTTTAAATTGCCCATCCTGTCTGACACTGCAGTGCCACTCCTAGATGGGCCAGGTGTTTGTGTCGGCCACTTGGGTCGTTTAGCTTAGTCACACAGCTACCTCATTGCATCTCTTTTTTTCTTTGCATCATGTGCTGTTTGGGGACTATTTTTTAAATCTGCCATCCTGTCTGACTCTGCAGTGCCACTCCTAGATGGGCCAGGTGTTTGTGTCGGCCACTTGGGTCGCTTAGCTTAGCCATTCAGCGACCTTCGTGCACCTCTTTTTTTCTTTGTATCATGTGCTGTTTGGGGACTATTTTTTAAATCTGCCATCCTGTCTGACACTGCAGTGCCACTCCTAGATGGGCCAGGTGTTTGTGTCGGCCACTTGGGTCGCTTAGCTTAGTCACACAGCTACCTCAGTGCACCTCTTTTTTTCTTTGCATCATGTGCAGTTTGGGGACTATTTTTTAAATCGGCCATCCTGTCTAACACTGCAGTACCACTCCTAGATGGGCCAGGTGTTTGTGTCGGCCACTTGGGTCGCTTAGCTTAGTCACACAGCTACCTCATTGCACCTCTTTTTTTTTTGCATCATGTGCTGTTTGGGGACTATTTTTTAAATCTGCCATCCTGTCTGACACTGCAGTGCACTTCTAGATGGGCCAGGTGTTTGTGTCGGCCACTTGGGTCGCTTAGCTTAGTCACACAGCTACCTCATTGCACCTCTTTTTTCTTTGCATCATGTGCTGTTTGGGGACTATTTTTTAAATCTGTCATCCTCTCTGACACTGCAGTGCCACTCCTAGATGGGCCAGGTGTTTGTGTCGGCCACTTGGGTCGCTTAGCTTAGCCACACAGCTACCTCATTGCACCTCTTTTTTTCTTTGCATCATGTGCTGTTTTGGGACTATTTTTTAAATTGCCCATCCTGTCTGACACTGCAGTGCCACTCCTAGATGGGCCAGGTGTTTGTGTCGGCCACTTGGGTCGTTTAGCTTAGTCACACAGCTACCTCATTGCATCTCTTTTTTTCTTTGCATCATGTGCTGTTTGGGGACTATTTTTTAAATCTGCCATCCTGTCTGACTCTGCAGTGCCACTCCTAGATGGGCCAGGTGTTTGTGTCGGCCACTTGGGTCGCTTAGCTTAGCCATTCAGCGACCTTCGTGCACCTCTTTTTTTCTTTGTATCATGTGCTGTTTGGGGACTATTTTTTAAATCTGCCATCCTGTCTGACACTGCAGTGCCACTCCTAGATGGGCCAGGTGTTTGTGTCGGCCACTTGGGTCGCTTAGCTTAGTCACACAGCTACCTCATTGCACCTCTTTTTTTCTTTGCATCATGTGCTGTTTGGGGACTATTTTTTAATCGGCCATCCTGTCTGACACTGCAGTGCCACTCCTAGATTGTCCAGATGTTTGTGTCGGCCACTTGGGTCGCTTAGCTTAGTCATCCAGCGACCTCTGTGCAAATTTTAGGACTAAAAATAATATTGTGAGGTGTTCAGAATAGACTGGAAATGAGTGGAAATTATGGTTATTGAGGTTAATAATACTATGGGATCAAAATGACTCCCAAATTCTATGATTTAAGCTGAATCCGACAAAATAATTTCAGGGAGGTTTTGCCAAAATGCGTCCGAATCCAAAACTCGGCCGCGGAACCGAATCCAAAACCAAAACACAAAACCCGAAAAATCTCCGGTGCACATAACTAGAGGAGACCCACGCAGATATGGGGAGAATATACACACTCCACACAGTTAGGGCCGTGGTGGGAATCAAATCCATGACCTTAGTGCTGTAAGGCAGTAATGCTAACCACTACACCATCCGTAGACCTGTTAGTGGCAGCAGTCCAAGCCGCATGGGTCTTTTTCTCCCAGAACATTTAAAAAAACAAAACCCTACACCCGCTCCCCGCACACACTACACTACTGCTAACCCTGCACCCGCTCCCCGCACACACAACACCGCTAAACCTGCACCCACTCCCCGCACACACACCACCGCTATACGTGCACCCGCTCCCCGCACACACACCACCACTAACCCTGCACCCGCTCCCAGCACACACACCACCGCTAACCCTGCACCTGCTCCCAGCACACACAGCACCGCTAACCCTGCACCCGCTCCCCGCACACACACCACTGCTAACCCTGCACCCGCTCCCCTCATACTCTATACGACCGCTAACCCTGCACCCGCTCCCTGCACACACACCACCGCTAACCCTGCGCCCGCTCCCAGCACACACACCACCGCTAACCCTGCACTGGCTCCCCGCACACACTACCGCTAACCCTGCACCCGCTCCCCGCACACACTACCGCTAACCCTGCACCCGCTCCCCGCACACACTACACTACTGCTAACCCTGCACCCGCTCCCCGCACACACAACACCGCTAAACCTGCACCCGCTCCCCGCATACACACCACCACTAACCCTGCACCCGCCCCCAGCACACACACCACCGCTAACCCTGCACCTGCTCCCAGCACACACAGCACCGCTAACCCTGCACCCGCTCCCCGCACACACACCACTGCTAACCCTGCACCCGCTCCCCTCATACTCTATACGACCGCTAACCCTGCACCCGCTCCCTGCACACACACCACCGCTAACCCTGCGCCCGCTCCCAGCACACACACCACCGCTAACCCTGCACCGGCTCCCCGCACACACTACCGCTAACCCTGCACCCGCTCCCCGCACACACTACCGCTAACCCTGCACCTGCTACCCGCACACACTACAATACCGCTAACCATGCACCTGCTCCCCACACACACTACACTACTGCTAACCCTGTACCCGCTCCCCGCACACACACCACCGCTAAACCTGAACCCGCTCCCTGCACAAACACCACCGCTAACCCTGCACCTGCTCCCCACCACACCACCGGTAACCCTGCACCCGCTCCCCGCACAAACACCACCGCTAACCCTGCACCCGCTCCCCGCCACACACCACCGCTAATCCTGCACCCGCTCCCCTCACACACACTATATGACCGGTGACCCTGCACCCGCTCCCCGCACACACTACCACTAACCCTGCACCCGCTCCCCGCACACACTACACTACTGCTAACCCTGCACGCGCTCCCCGCACACACACCACCGCTAACCCTGCACCCTCTCCCCTCACACACACTATACGACCGCTAACCCTGCACCCGCTCCCTGCACACACTTCACTACTGCTAACCCGGCACCCGCTACCCGCACATACTATCGCTAACCCTGCACCCGCTCCCCGCACACACTACACTACTGCTAACCCTGCACCCGCTCCCATCACACACACTATACGACCGCTAACCCTGCACCCGCTCCCCACACACACTACACTACTGCTAACCCTGCACGCGCTCCCCGCACACACACCACCGCTAACCCTGCACCCGCTCCCCTCACACACACTATACGACCGCTAACCCTGCACCCGCTCCCTGCACACACTACACTACTGCTAACCCTGCACCCGCTCCCTGCACACACACCACCGCTAACCCTGCACCCGCTCCCCACACACACTACACTACTGCTAACCCTGCACGCGCTCCCCTCACACACACTATACGACCGCTAACCCTGTACCCGCTCCCTGCACACACTACACTACTGCTAACCCTGCACACGCTCCCCGCACACACTACCGCTAACCCTGCAGCCGCTCCCTGCACACACTACACTACTGCTAACCCTGCACCTGCTCCCCGCACACACACCACCGCTAACCCTGCACCCGCTCCCCGCACACACACGACCACTAACCCTGCACCCACTCCCCGCACACACACTATACAACCACTAACCCTGCACCTGCTCCCTGCATACACTACACTACTGCTAACCCTGCACCTGCTCCCCGCACACACACCACTGCTAACCCTGCACCCGCTCCCCGCACACCCACAACCTCTAACCCTGCACCCGCTCCCCGCACACACACTATACAACCGCTAACTCTGTACCTGCTCCCCGCACACTCTATCGCTAACCCTGCACCTGCTCCCCGCACACACACTATACGGCCGCTAACCCTGTACCCGCTCCCTGCACACACTATACTACTGCTAACCCTGTACCCGCTCCCCGCACACACTATTGCTAACCCTGCACCTGTTCCCCTCACAAACACTATACGACCGCTAACCCTGCACCCGCTCCCTGCACACACTACACTACTGCTAACCCTGCAACCATTCCCCGCACACACTATCGCTAACCCTGCACCCACTCCCCACACACACTACACTATTGCTAACCCTGCACCCGCTCCCCTCACACACACTATACGACCGCTAACCCTGCACCCGCTCCCTGCACATACTACACTACTGCTAACCCTGCACCTGCTCCCTGCACACAAACCACCGCTAACCCTGCACCCGCTCCCCACACACACACAATCACTAACCCTGCACCCGCTCCCCGCACACACACTATACAACCACTAACCCTGCACCCGCTCCCTGCACACACTACACTACTGCTAACCCTGCACCTGCTCCCTGCACACACACCACCGCTAACCCTGCACCCGCTCCCCGCACACACACTATACAACCGCTAACCCTGTACCCGCTTCCCGCACAAACTATCGCTAACCCTGCACCTGCTCCCCACACACACTACACTACTGCTAACCCTGTACCTGCTCCCCGCACACACACCACCGCTAAACCTGCACCTGCTCCCCGCACACACACTATACGGCCGCTAACCCTTCACCTGCCCGCACACACTACACTACTGCTAACCCTGTACACGCTCCCCGCACACACACCACCGCTAAACCTGCACCTGCTCCCTGCACACACATAATACGACCACTTACCCTGCACCCGCTCCCCACACACACTACACTACTGCTAACCCTGCACCCGCTCCCCGCACACACTACTGCTAACCCTGCACACGCTCCCCGCACACACTACCCTACCCCTAACCCTGCACCCTCTCCCTGCACTCGCTATCCCTTACCCTGCACCCGATTCCCACACACACTACCCCTAACCCTGCTGGGGGCGTATTAATGAGCAATGGGGACAATCTGTGAGGGTGGGTCCTGGGTCATAAGGCTGCTAGCAGGAGGGTGGCCGTGTCACTAATATACTGAGCACAGTCAGTACCTCACTCCTGCTGCCGCTAACCCCCCCCCCCATCACTTGCTGTACAGTACACAGACCCGAAGCAAACTGTCCCCGCGTGTGATATGGCTGCCTATGCATGGCAGCGTATGGCCATATCACAAATTGCATTGCTTTTAATTGCTTCCATAGCCCTGTAGGTCACACAGTAAGAAAGCCCACGTGGCCGCGGCTGCTGCCGACAGTCGAAGCCAGAGTGCAGCCGCGGCTGCAGCAGTGCACATTGGACCACCAGGGCCCTCTTGCAATGGAGTAAGCAGCCTGTGGCACTCGGCGATAGTGCAGCCCGGGGCTCACCTGGTACTCTGCCCCCTGGCCAGCCCGTCACTGGACTGGACTGACTGAGGCTTCTAGATAGGTGGGATGGCACTGAGATGGGTGCAGTGGGCTGGTTGGGGAGGGAAGGCAGGGAGATACTGGGCTGGGAGGATGGGAGTCACTGGGATAGGGACCTGCTGCTGTTTTCTGCCTGCACCCGTGCACTCACTCTCACAACAGCCTCTTCAGCAGACCTTCCTGCATCATCTGCCATCTTCGACCCCCAGCTCCATCACCTCTGGGATCCGTTTCCTGGAAGTGGGTCTGGCTCACCCCACTGCACACTCCATCATATTTTTATGTTCCAGGACCTCTCTTCAACTTTTTGGTCTGAGAGGGAGCAACAACTGTGCGGTTGAATTATACATTATACACGTTGCAGTTTGCTGTACAGTACTATGGTATATTCTCTACAGTGCATTGCTGTTATTAATCTGGTACATTATCATGCATGCATTATCAGTATTTACTATCCTATATAATTAAAGGATAACATCCTCTATGGGGGAGTTAAAGTGTTTTGTGTGTCGGTGTCCACTAGATGTAACCAGATGGCTCAATTCAAGTGTTGCTCCTTTCGGGCGAGTACAGGCACTGGTGCTGACATTAGTGTTATGTTGTTCGGCCATTTTGATGGGCTGGTAACTAGTATATTTCTAAAGGGACCAGACGATGTACTCTCTAATGGGTTTCCAAGCCTTTGTGGTAGCTAGCCACACCCCCTATAGACGATGTTCACCACCCTAAGCATGGGACCCTACCACTGCATTCCCCCCAGTGTGCACATCATTCAAATGGAATCCAGATCCCGCGAGAATCCGACAGCGGGATGATGACGTTTTGCCTTGTTCTGGTTTCCGAGTCAGGCGGGAAAACCCGAGACTGACTCGGAACTGGACTCGAATGGTAAAGTCCGGTAGGGTTCGGTTCTCAGAGAACCGAACCCGCTCATCCCTAATACTGTATATATACACACACACATAGCAAGCAGACTTATGCAAAACAAGGGCTGAGGAGAGGAGGAGCCCAGAGTCCAATAGTAGAGTGCATGTGAGCAGAGCTGTTGCTGCTGTGCATGCACAGGAGCAGCTCTCTCAGCCATCTGTATCCAGTGCAGATCTACATATCTTACAATTGGTACAGTGAATTATCCTTATAGTCTTATAATAGGACATACAGAAGAAGAGTCGTACAGAATAAAACCAAGCAGCCATGGCAATGCAGTATTTATTTATTAATAGAAATACGTGCATTGATACTTCATGATGTTTTTGTTGTACAGGTATAAATGAAGATGACACCCTGATCTCTACTAGAATCATTGTAAATAATGATACCTCAGAATTTCTACTTGACTCAACTGCAGAAGTCCAGCTTTTTATCAAACCTATGGAAAGTAAGTATCACGTTCTGTGAGGTTATATCATAGGGTCCACGTTTTCAGAAGCAGCGTGATTTCTTTAATTTGAACGCGGACCCCATTCCATAATCCTCCTAGACTCATTCAGCAGTCATCAATGATCAATGTAGAATGCAAGCTCTTTTAGGTTAATGTAGTATTCCACTCTTAAATATTGTATTTAGAGCACTTTTTGTGATGTTACTTTTAGGTATGTTTTATTTATACACCTTGACATTTGCTCAGTGAAATTTTCTATGTAAAGCTGTCGACTTTTCCAGAAGAGTGAAGGTGGGGTCACTTTACTAACAGGGCGTATTGGTAAGGACATTGAGTATGATACAATATACAATATTGAATGGCAAATATAAACAATTATAATAACTATCACACACTAGTTACTTTCACAAGTTATCTTTGATCAAGCTTTCTAACTAGAATATAGCTTCTTAAATTCTACAGATCATATGCAACTAGTAAACAGTGCATTAAATAGTACAGTTCTGATAAACAGTAATAGAAATATTACAGTTTTATCACACTGTGTATCTTCAATATGAAATAGAGGTTCTTTCGGGAGGCAGTCAATTGACCGTCGAATGGGATCCCGGCGGTCAATATACCAACGCCGGAATCCCAACACCATCTGCAATACCTGTGGTCGGTCCCAACCACCGGCTGGTTTCCCCACTTGTGTGGTGGTCCACACCACCACCCAAGGGCGCAGCGAACCCACATCTCCTGACCGCCGGGATCCCGACCGCTGGGATCTCATACTGAACCCGATCTTTCCTATCTAACTAAACAGAGATTCTAAAAAGGATTGTCCAAGACGCTGCACAATAACTTAATTTGCTTCAATGACTTCTACATTGACAAACCTGGGTTTTATTTGAGGTCTTTGGACCTTATTCATCATCAGTTGCAGTTTTGCTTAATTAGCAAAACTGGGACTGTTTGCGGTCGTATGTTGGGGGCCGCTCAGCACAGGGAGAGGCCGCTAATCATGCAAATGCCAGCCAGCAATGGAATCACAATTCAATTGCACCAGAAGGACCCCCTTTGTGAGGAGAGATGCATTAGGCACAGTCACTTTTCGACCATACAGAGGCACAAACACCTCACCCACCTGATTATTGACTATGGAGTGCTCACACATTCACACCTGGTGCTTCTCTGCTATGTTGAGCAGCATGAATAGGTCATACCTCCTAACTCCCAGGCAGCAGAGCCATTACTAGACTTTTTGATGCCCTGTGCCAGAAAGAGAATTGGCGCCCCCCAATATGGACATAAGGTGCTTCCCTCACGGGGAAGGGGCAGGACAAAAATTATCCCAGAGGAAGCCAATGCTATGATGCCCCTTCCCACACAAAATAACCAGCACCATAATCGAGCAGATCCATGCAGTGTGCAGCCACACATTCAATCCCTTGCAGCCACACTACATAGATCTGCACAGCCGTAATGCTGAACAACCCTTCACAAAGTACAAGGTAAGCTTCAAATAGTTCAAACTCTCCAGCTTTGAATTCTCTAACTTTCTATGCAAGGGAAGATAGCTCAATGAATAGAGTTTCCGACTGCAGGGTCATAGGCAATGGGTTAGAATCCTGGGCAACTGAACAACAAAGAGCTATCAAGTCAAGTCCACGAATGCTGTATAGGTATTAGCAACAGAAGGGGTGGGGGTAGGAGACAACGGCAATCAGGAGATGCTGGGCATCAAAAAAGTAGGAATCTTTCAGTGACAGTAATTAGATAATTGACCACTGACAAATGCTGCCAACAAGGCGTCCCTGCTCTGCAGCACCCAATGCGGAGCACACTCCGCACACACCTAGTTATGGCTCTAGTTAAGGATTGAGATAGCAGGAAACAGTCTCCACTCAGGGACTGTCCTGCCAAAACTGGGACTGTTGAGCTGTACAGTATATACTAGGATATGTATGTTATAGGACAGTGTATTGTGCTACTCTGTCTATGTCAAACTAGCAATAGGAACATACTGTACAAACACAAGAACAGATGTAATATAAGCAACAAAAGGAAAATACTGTAGGTTTCTCTAAAAACAGTTACTGAATATTTCCCTTGTGCTGCAACTATTACATTATAAGGGTTATTTATCGCCAGGATTTTGGTTGGAAAACAGAGCTTTCAGCAGGAAATTGTAGGCGTTGGTGGGAAACTAGATGTGTATAGCCTGGCAAGCTAAACCTTCAATGGCCTAAATCTTCCACAATTGCCTCAGACATCTGTGATTGCTTAACATGTGTAAAATCTTAACCTTAGCTATTTTTTACAGCTTCTGATGTGGATGCAAAGGTGGGCTTTGTGCTGTACCAGAATGATTATTTATTTCAGTCAGATTATAAAAGAAAACTAAATCATAGAAGAAGAATAATTTCTGCCAGTATCTCGGAAGGAATATATGCTAATGTGGAGTTTAGCTTCAATCAACAGGTTTGTCTTTATAGTTACATTTGTCTTATATATAATCAATGATGCCAAGAAGGGAAGGCGAGTACAAACTACTTTGGCACAGGCAGCCTATTGGCACAGGCTTACCAAAGAAGGATAATGCCAAAGATGGGGCACCACCTTCTTCCTCTGCTAAATTTAGGCAAGTGGGCATGGCCACGCCCCCATCCTAGTACCGAAGAGCTACTGGGCTCTTAGCAGTTAGGAAAATAGCTGAATTATGCTGTCTGCATAAAGCTTGCTAGTTACACTATGGGCAACCAATTAGGACATTTTTAAATCACATTTACTAGACATTGCTAAATGTGCCCCTAAAAACATCTTATGTAATTAGGCATCTATTGATTTATTGTGATTAACCTTTTCAATATACAATTAAGCTAGCTTAACATTACAATAATGACACGGCCAAAAATAAGACACGGACAACCACTGCGTAAGTTTAAAAAGGTCATTAAGTATTTATTAAGTGGAATGACCCTTCTGGTAAGGGATGGCAAGGAAAACGCTTTATGACAGCTCTAGCCAATTAAAGTTATAATAATAATGGAGGCAACTTAAACGCCCCAACTTAAAATGGTGGCGACTAACACGCCCCAACTCTATAAAATGAAGTGACTAAACCGCCTCATCCAGCCAAAGGCACAACCTGCATTAAGAAAGCAACACAACCCCTCACTATGGCATAGCATTTCCATGAAAATGCCCATTGTCCCCCCCATACGGGCAGAACTCACTAACCGTCCTTGGAAAGGGTAGGTGCCCCTCAAAGACCACTTATGCCCCCATGTGGCCGCTGGTCAAAAGTGCCTTCCCGCCAGTAGAATTCCAATTGAAAGTCAAATTAGGAGCCAAATCAGAGAGCAGCAAAAAATAGAAAACAAGGGAGGGTGGGTGGGCTTTCCAGGCACTCAAAAGGAAGTGCTGCTGATGCAAAAGCCTATAAATACCCCTCTTATGTTACCTCCCCTAACTACCCTGATAGGCTAACCTAGACCACAACCAAACCCCTCACAGGGGATGCTAATCTACCTAGTAACAGTTCTCTTTATTTAACCCATCATAAACCAAAGACTCTTATTTATCTGCCTGTAAATCAGCAATCACTTAAAAGGCAACATCAGGTTGGTGTTGCCTTTTAAGCACTTGCCTGGCTAGGTCGCAGCTTTAGATAAGGAGATCCGTTCTGAACAAGTGCAGAACAGATCTCCTCTGTCTACCCTGACCTGCTGCAGTGATGTGGTAGTCTGTGACCGCTGACTCCACTTGCATAATCATGCCCCAGAATGCCATGGAGCACATGCACTGGAGATCACAGAGCAGTGAGGGGAACTTTGGGCCTAATTCAGAGTTGATCGCAGCAGCAAATTTGTTAGCAGTTGGGGAAAACCATGTGCACTGCAGGGGGGCAGATATAACATGTGCAGAGAGAGTTAGATTTGGGTGGGGTGTGTTCAAACTGAAATCTAAATTGCAGTGTAAAAATTAAGCAGCCATTATTTACCCTGCACAGAAACAAAATAACCCACCCAAATCTAACTCTCTCTGCATATGTTATTTCTGCTGCGGGGTACACTGGGCTCCACAAGGATAGACATTGGGGTGTAGAGTAGGATCTTGATCCGAGGCACCAACATTGGCACCAACTGTTCCCAGAATGCATAGCGCCGCCTCCTCTATAACCCCGCCTCCCTGCACAGGAGCTCAGTTTTGTAGTTGGTGCTGAAGTAAGCAGGCACATAACAGAGGGGCTGCTCTAGGCAGCCCTAAGAAGAGCTTTTTTTGAAGAAAAAAGTGAAGACTTCAAGAGCAGCAGCGGTGGTAAATGTCAGACATTCACTGCTGCAGCTCCAGCTCTCCCCAGCGGCGCTGTACACTCCCGAGCCCTGGTTGCAGGCAGAGCCGGCCCTAACCAATATGATGCCCTAGGCAAGATTTTGGCTGGTGCCCCCTAGCACCACCGCTGGTTCTGCCTCTGACCTTGCACCTCTTTCCCAGCACCATCACCCCTCACCCATAGCAGTCCTTGTACCCCCTATATTTTAAATAGGAACAGTTCGCACATTTGACGCACAGCCCAAAAAGGGGCATCTTCTTGCTGGGAAGGGGCATGGCCACACAATAGTAGTTCCAATCCCAATTACGCCATACTGTACTGCAACTTTATTCACATTTTATCTTGCGATAGTGTCCATAATTCATATTACATCCCACAGTAGTATCACTTTACCTTATTAACGCTACTCCTCACAGTAGAGCCCCTTATTCACATTACATCACACCCTATTGCTCTTTATTCACATTACACCACACTGAATTGCTCCTTATTCACATTACACCACACCTTATTGCTCTTTATTCACGTTAAACGACACAGTAGTGCCCTTTCTATTTGCAACGCCACATAGTAGAGCACCTTATACACATAATGCCACACATTAGTAATGCATTTATACACAATTCCACACAGTAATGCCCCTTACACATATGAGACACATTAATGTCCTTATAAAAATAATGCACCTTACACATTATGACAACCTTTATTAATGCCCTTTTACACATAATGTCCCTTACACATATGCTGCACATTATTAATCTCCTTATACACATAATGACACACATAGTGCCCCCTACACATTTGCTGCACATTATTAGTGCCCCTATACACATAATGACACACATACAGTAGTACCCTGTTACACATATGCTGCACATTATTAATGCCCTTATACACATAATGACACACATAGTGGCCCTTTACACATATGTTGCACATTATTAATGCATTTTTACATGACACACATAATGCTCCTTACACATATTCTGAACACTACTGCACAACCAACCCACTCACATGCACACAGCACTCACACTTCCACTAGCACTGTGACCTCTGCCTCTGCTTGGATACAGATGTGTCCTCACAAATCTTGCATCAATGCTAACGTCGGGCACTTTTTTTTTATGAAAATGCATCTTATTTGCATTGCTATGTGGCTAGGGTGCACAAGCAGCTTCTGCTGATTAAACTGATATGCAGCATGCCAATATACTATGTGAGACTGTGGCTGTATCTGCATATGAAATGCTACATACAGAATATAGGCATGCCGCATATCATTTTAATCAGCAGAAGCTGATGATGCCCCTAGGCATATCAAATGCCCTAGGCAATTGCCTAGTTTGCCTATGCCTATGGCCGGCTCTGGTTGCAGGGTAACTACAGCAGAAGGCTCCGGTTTTCTTCACGTCAGGCACACACGACTGGGGCTCTCCGGGATCGCATGGGCGCGCTTCGGGAGGTGGTGTGTGGGACCCGTCTTTATCACGATCCAGCGCGGTCAGTGGGAGGTGGGCCGCGCACACTGGCGGTGGACACTGTGGCAGTACAGGCGATCCCACTAGATCACCAGGGCATGGGTGCAGGTCAGGTTTTCTCTCTAAACCATTTTCAGTAGCCCACAGTACCTGGTGTTTTTGCCAGCAGGGGGTTAAGGCTTAGACCTGAAACCCCTCCCCCAGCCCCAGGGCGCCATTTCCTGCAAATGTTCCCGCCCTGGAGCTGCATATCTGTCTCTCCCTCACTCCCTGTCAGTGTCTGGGCGCCATTATCTCTCAGCTTCACTGTTCCTGGGACTGCTTGGGCAAATCCTCCTGTGTAAAGCTGCCTGGTTGTCAGTGCTGTGACTTTACATGACACTTAAGTATTCTACCTGCCTTTTTAGACAGTGCTAGTTAAGAAATAGTGCATTTAGCCAGGGTTTTCTAGTACAATTACCCTGTGATATACATCCAGTTCTTACTGTGTAGTGTTATATCTATTGACTATATAGCTATATATATAAGCTAGTCCAGTGCAGTATTATTGTTAGGAATAACCTCTGCATTGTACAAACTGTGACTATCTGTGTGTGCATTAGATAGCTGAGTGGTGTCCATTTCGTGTCTTTCACTCAACTTGCTATCCCTATATTCTATAACCTGAGGGTGCTTGGTGCGTCAGGTTTTATATTGATATAGGATTATACATACCTTAATACGTATTTTTCTCTGTGATTTAGTCACCATATCTCTCCTTTATCTCTGCTAGTTCTGACTACACTGCGCAGGGGTTTGGGTAAGAGGTATTGTGCTGCTGCCAATTGTACTGTGTTACCTGATACTGCAAGTTATATCATGTCTGCTTCTGAGGGTAATGGTTCTGGGGCTGAACACACTGCCGGAGTTGCTGAAGCCACAGATCCCTATAAGGAGAATATAGCAGCTGTTGGCTCTGGTTCTGGGGGCTCCTTGCCCCCCAGTAGGACTGTGCAACGGAGGTACATAATGACCCACCGTGAGCTGCTTTTTCCACGCTTCTACATACGCTAGTTAATAAACTAGCACCCCCTATGGGACCCCCAATGTCGGTACAACCGTATGTGGTCCCTGCAGCTAACCCGCCGTGGGCGGACAATTTATCTGCTCAATTGAAGAAGTTGAACCAGTCCCTGACTACTAAAAAGTCTGACCATCGCTCGCCTAAGCCCCAGGGGTCCTCTAAGCGAGCGCTTGTCTCCTCACAATCCACTGCTGTCACTGACACCTCGTCTGATGAAGACGGCACTTACACTGACCCCACAGGTTCTAACTCAGATACGGCTGATGGGGAGGGTAGTTCACATGTGGATGTTCCTAATCTTTTGGAGGCTATTAAATTAATTCTACAGATTACGGATGATCCCGAGCCATCCGTCCCTCCTAAGAAACCAGATAGGTTCAAGCGTCAGAAGGTGGTTAAACAAGTTTTACCTCACTCTGACCACCTAGTGGACATACGTCAGGAACCCTGGGAAAACCCGGGTACGAAGTTTGTGCCTCAAAAGAAGATGCTGGCTTGCTATCCCCTCGCACCAGAGCTGTCTAAGAATTGGGAAACGCCTCCTCCATTAGACTCACATGTGGCTAGGATGGTGGTCTCCTCAGCTTTACCTGTCACTACCGTCACGTCTCTAAAAGAGCCTATGGATAAACGTGTGGAGGGTTGTCTTAAAGTGATTTACACCCTCACGGGTGCTGCACAAAGGCCCACTATTGCAGCAACATGGGCTGCAGAGGCTATTGAAGCATGGGCCTTGGAGTTAGAAGCTGAAATCTTTTCTGACCATGCTAGACAATGCTTGTCATATATTGTCACAGCTTCGCGCTATATTAAAGAGGCAGCTTCTGATGCCGGTATCCTAGCAGCCAAGGCCTCTACTACGTCAGTCCTGGCTCGCCGGATATTGTGGCTGAGATCCTGGTCTGTGGATCTGGGCTCTAGAAAAACCCTGGAGGTACTCCCTTTCAAGGGAGATATTCTGTTTGGGGAAGACTTAAATAATAGTGGCTGACTTGGCTACTGCCAAAACTGCCTGTCTGCCAAGTACCGCTCCTTCTGTGGCGAAGGCTAAAGGTACTTCCTTTCGCCCCTTTCATCCTTCAAATGGTCAGGCGTACAACAAGCAGGCCCGCACTTCCAAACCTGGTAAGCCAAAGCCAAAAAGAGCCTGGGCGGTCCGTCAGCCAGCTTCCAAGGCCGATAAGCCTGCCGCATGATGGGGCGGGCCTCCCCCTGGGGAATCCCAGGGTGGGGGGCTGGCTTCTAGGGTATACCCAGGAATGGTTGAAGACCACTTCCGATGCCTGGGTACGGGAAGTCGTCACTCGAGGTTACGCCATAGCCTTCAAAAACCGACCCCCTCATCGATTTTGCCAGACAGACGTCCCGTTGGACCAGACAAAGGTAAACACTCTGCATTCGGTGGTACAGACCCTCCTTGATACAGGAGTCGTAATACAGGTGCCTCTTGTGCAGAGGAGCTGGGGGTACTATTCTCTGCTGTTTCTAGTTCCGAAACCGAATGGGTCCTCCTGGCCCATTCTCAACCTCAAGGCATTGAACAGGTTTGTGAAGGTTTCCAAGTTCCGTATGGAAACCCTGTGCTCTATAGCTCTGGCCTTGGAACCTGGGGACTACATGGTCTCCCTGGACATACAGGATGCATATTCCTATAGCAGCGTCACATCAGCAATACCTGAGGTTTGCTATTGGCAACCTCCTTTACCAGTTTCGGGCGTTACCTTTTGGTTTAACAACGGCTCTGCGTGTCTTCACCAAAGTTATGGCAGTGATGACGGTGGTACTCCGCCGTCAAGAGGTCAGGATACTGCCGTATCTGGACGACTTGTTAATCCTGGCAAATTCCCCAGAACTTCTCCTACGTCATCTAGATATGACGGTCCGGTTTCTACAAGCTCACGGGTGGCTCATCAACTGGAAGAAATCCTCCCTGATCCCTGCTCAGAGAATGGTGCATCTGGGAGCGCTATTGGACACTCGCAACCAGAGGTTGTTCTTGTGTCAGGAGAAAGTCCTGAAGCTTCAGGACAAGATTTGTTGCTTCCTTTCTCGTCCACAAGTGTCGATACATTCGGCGATGCAGGTGCTGGGCCTTATGGTATCAGCATTTGACATGGTGGAGTATGCTCAATTCCATTCTCGCCCCCTCCAGAGGCTGATTCTAGCCAAATGGGATGGCCTGCCTCACCGGATAAGATCTCAAATGATCTCATTGACTCCGGAGGTCCGTCTGTTACTGCTCTGGTGGCTCCAGGACCAACGATTGTGCAAGGACCGTCCCTTCTGGATATCCAACTGGGTCCTGTTGATGACAGATGCCAGTCTAAGAGGTTGGGGCACGGTGCTGGAGCAACACTATCTTCAGGGTCCCTCCTCTCAATCAACATTCTGGAATTGCGGGCGGTCTTCAATGCATTGAACCTAGACCAGCATTTAATTCAGAACCATCCTGTTCAAGTGCAGTCGGACAACGCCACCACAGTGGCTTACATAAATCATCAAGGTGGCACTCAAAGCCGTCTGGCAATGAAGGAAGTCTCATGGATTCTACATTGGGCGGAATGCCATCTACCGGCCATATCGGCAATATTCATTCCGGGAGTCCTGAATTGGGAAGGGACTTTCTCAGTCGTCAGGACGTACATGCCGGCGAGTGGGGCCTCCATCCAGAAGTGTTTCAATTCCTAGTGGAAAAGTGGGGTTTTCCAGACGTAGATCTGATGGCGTCTTGACACAATCACAAGGTTCTGGTCTTTGGAGAAAGGACAAGGGATCCTCAAGCAGCATTCGTGGATGCGCTGGCGGTGCCGTGGAGGTTTCGGCTGCGGTACGTGTTCCCTCCGGTGTCACTCATGCCCAGGGTAATTCGGAAGTTCAAGCAAGAAAAAAAAATTCTGCTTCTCATAGCTCCAGCGTGGCCCAGACGGCACTGGTTCTCAGACCTGCAAGGCCTATCGTCAGAGCATCCAATTCTACTTCCACAACGCCCAGACCTCCTCGTTCAGGGCCCCTGTGTCTACCAGGACCTAGCCCGGCTGTCTTTGACGGCGTGGCTCTTGAAGCTTCCGACTTAAGGGCTAAAGGGTTTTCTGAGGCGGACATTCAAACTATGTTGCGGGCCCGGAAACCGGCTTCGGCTCGGATTTACTATAGGGTCTGGCATTCTTACTTTGTTTGGTGCGCATCTTACGATTATGACGCTTCCAAGTTTAGTATAGCCAAGTTGTTGGCTTTTCTTCAGCAGGGCCTGGACTTATGCCTGCGTCTGGCCTCCCTCAAGGTTCAAATATCTGCCTTGTCGTTGTGGTTTCAGAGAAAAAATGCAACCTTACCTGATGTGCATACCTTTACTCAGGGTGTGTTGCGTATCCAACCTCCCTATGTCCCGCCTGTGGCTCCTTGGGACTTGTCGGTGGTTTTGGAGGCGTTACAAGAGTCTCCATTTGAACCTCTTGGTTCAGCTGATCTTAAGTGGCTTTCCCTTAAGGTGGTGTTTCTGCTGGCTATTGCTTCAGCTAGAAGAGTGTCGGATTTGGGTGCCTTCTCCTGTAGTTCCCCATATCTGATATTTCACCGTGACCGGGCGGTTCTTAGGACTCGTCCCGGATATTTACCTAAGGTGGTTTCCTCGTTCCACCTTAACCAGGAGATTGTGGTTCTGGCACTTGTTTCTCCTGATCTGTCTCCCAAAGAGAAGTCTTTGGATGTGGTACGGGCTCTCCGTATCTATGTGAAGAGCACTGCTTCCATTAGGAAATCTGATTCTCTCTTTGTACTGTTTGGATTTCACAAATGGGGCTGGCCTGCTCACAAGCAGACTTTGGCCAGATGGATTAGAATGGTGATTGCACATGCTTATGTGAGGGCTGGTCTGTCGGCTCCTGCTCACATTACAGCCCATTCTACTCGGTCTGTTGGACCTTCTTGGGCGGCCGGCAGTGGTGCGACCCTTGAACAATTGTGCAAGGCGGCTACATGGTCCTCAGTGAACACGTTCAAAAGGTTCTATGCCTTCGATACTGCCGCTTCCCAGGATGCTTCCTTTGGATGCCAGGTTCTTGTGCCCACTACAGTGCGTCCCCTCCCATAAGGAACTGCTTTAGGACATCCCCAATGTCTATCCTTGTGGAGCCCAGTGTACCCCGCAGCAGAAAACGAGATTTATGGTAAGAACTTACCTTTGTTAAATCTCATTCTGCGAGGTACACTGGGCTCCACAAGGCGCCCACCCTGACGCACTTAGCTTCTTTGGGTTGGTATGGCATTAGCCGCTGACACTTCTCCTGTCGAGAGAGTGTGGTGTATGTGGCTACTGTTATGCACACCAGTGCCTGCAGGAATGTACTGGTGTCTGAACGGATAGGTATGCAAAACAAATGGACTCACAGACAGACTGGGGAATATGACATAACGTACACAGAAGGTGATAGGGTAACAAAATACACACAAAGTGAACAGAGAAGCCCAGAGGCTAAGGAACTGGGTATCTCCCTTGTATTAGAAATGCTCAGATGGGAAAAGCAAGATGTTGTGTTTTAATACGTAGAGAACCCGAAATGCTGTTGCTAAGGGCAACAGCAAAACCCTAAAGGGTTGCCAACGGGTGTGGCAGTAAACTCCTTGGTCAGAGATGGAATGATAGACACAAGGAGAGTCTCCACAATCCTAATTCTCACTTGCAGTGCACAGGTTCAGCTTACTGCCACTAAACTGACCCCTGACACCTAGCACAGTGAGACAGGATTAGACAGGCAAGTCTTAGAATACAGCCGCAAACTTGCTAAGTTCACAGAGTAGTAACAGAACCCCAGCAAGCTAAACGACTGACTCCAGTCTTACTGCTAGGTCTGGATTGGCAGAGTGTAATACCAAATCCCCAGGCCTATTTGCAGTAAGCAACAAACAAATACAAAGCTACACAGTACTGGCTAACTTTCAGGAACTGACTAACCAACAAAGATTCAGCAGCATCTGCTTAAACTGAGAAGAGGCCTTATAAAGCAGGTGCTGTCCACGCCCCACTCAGACCTCACAGACTGTGAGCACAAAAACCAGCACCGGATCCCCTGCCGTGCACAGAGCCTATAACCACTGCACAGCAAAAGACCCGAACCGGAGTATCAGCTGCGCTCAGGTTACTCCGCTAGCACTTGTCTCCCGGTTGCCATGACGACGTGGCACCACAGGGCAGGAGACCCTAACAGCTACTAACCATTGTCGTCTCTTTTGCTGCTACTGCATTGTGCTGGTTAACTAAAAACTGAGCTCCTGTGCAGGGAGGCGGGGTTATAGAGGAGGCGGCGCTGTGCATTCTGGAAATAGTCAAAGCTTTAAGCCTGTTGGTGCCTCGGATCAAGATCCTACTCTACACCCCAATGTCTATCCTTGTGGAACCCAGCGTACCTCGCAGATAGAGATTTAACAAAAGTAAGTTCTTACCATAAATCTCGTTATCTGCCACACATGCAGTGCACATGGTTTTGCCCAACTGCTAACAAATTTGCTGCTACGATCAACTCTGAATTACCCCCATTGGCAATGAGAAGCAGAGGGGGTTCATGGTTGCAGTGATGTGATTCTGTTGTCATGCCTACACAGGCGTAGCTACCATAGGTGCAGGGAGTGCAGCTGCTATGGGGCACAGACCTGTAAGGGGCCCACCTTCCCTGTCACAGTAACATGTGTTTAATACATTTCTCTGACGTCCTAGTGGATGCTGGGACTCCGTCAGGACCATGGGGATTAGCGGCTCCGCAGGAGACAGGGCACAAAAATAAAGCTTTAGGATCAGGTGGTGTGCACTGGCTCCTCCCCCTATGACCCTCCTCCAAGCCTCAGTTAGGTTTTTGTGCCCATCCGAGCAGGGTGCAATCTAGGTGGCTCTCCTAAAGAGCTGCTTAGAAAAAGTTATTAGGTTTTTTATTTTCAGTGAGACCTGCTGGCAACAGGCTCACTGCTACAAAGGACTTAGGGGAGAGAAGTGAACTCACCTGCGTGCAGGATGGATTGGCTTCTTAGGCTACTGGACACCATTAGCTCCAGAGGGATCGAACACAGGCCCAGCCATGGAGTCCGGTCCCGGAGCCGCGCCGCTGACCCCCTTGCAGATGCCGAAAAGTGAAGAGGTCCAGAAACCGGCGGCAGAAGACTTTTCAGTCTTCATGAGGTAGCGCACAGCACTGCAGCTGTGCGCCATTGTTGTCACACACTTCACACCAGCGGTCACGGAGGGTGCAGGGCGCTGGGGGGGGGCGCCCTGGGCCGCAATGATAATACCTTATTCTGGCTAAAAAATACATCACATATAGTCCCTGGGGCTATATGGATGTATTTAACCCCTGCCAGGTCTCAGAAAAACGGGAGAAGAAGCCAGCCGAAAAGGGGGCGGGGCCTATTCTCCTCAGCACACAGCGCCATTTTCCCTCACAGAAATGCTGGTGGGAAGGCTCCCAGGCTCTCCCCTGCACTGCACTACAGAAACAGGGTTAAAACAGAGAGGGGGGGCACTTATTTGGCGATATGATTATATATATTAAGATGCTATAAGGTAAAAACACTTATATGAAGGTTGTCCCTGTATAATTATAGCGTTTTGGTGTGTGCTGGCAAACTCTCCCTCTGTCTCCCCAAAGGGCTAGTGGGGTCCTGTCCTCTATCAGAGCATTCCCTGTGTGTGTGCTGTGTGTCGGTACGTGTGTGTCGACATGTATGAGGACGATGTTGGTGAGGAGGCGGAGCAATTGCCTGTAATGGTGATGTCACTCTCTAGGGAGTCGACACCGGAATGGATGGCTTATTTAAGGAATTACGTGATAATGTCAACACGCTGCAAGGTCGGTTGACGACATGAGACGGCCGGCAAACAAAATAGTACCTGTCCAGGCGTCTCAAACACCGTCAGGGGCATTAAAACGCCCATTTTACCTCAGTCGGTCGACACAGACACAGACATGGACACTGACTCCAGTGTCGACGGTGAAGAAACAAACGTATTTTCCTTTAGGGCCACACGTTAATTGTTAAGGGCAATGAAGGAGGTGTTACATATTTCTGATACTACAAGTACCACAAAAAAGGGTATTATGTGGGGTGTGAAAAAACTACCTATAGTTTTTCCTGAATCAGATAAATTAAACGAAGTGTGTGATGATGCGTGGGTTTCCCCCGATAGAAAATTATTGGCGGTATACCCTTTCCCGCCAGAAGTTAGGGCGCGTTGGGAAACACCCCTCAGGGTGGATAAGGCGCTCACACGCTTATCAAAACAAGTGGCGGTACCGTCTCCAGATAGGGCCGCCCTCAAGGAGCCAGCTGATAGGAGGCTGGAAAATATCCTAAAAAGTATATACACACAAACTGGTGTTATACTGCGACCAGCGATCGCCTCAGCCTGGATGTGCAGCGCTGGGGTGGCTTGGTCGGATTCCCTGACTGAAAATATTGATACCCTTGACAGGGACAGTATTTTATTTACTATAGAGCATTTATAGGATGCATTTCTATATATGCGAGATGCACAGAGGGATATTTGCACTCTGGCATCAAGAGTAAGTGCGATGTCCATATCTGCCAGAAGATGTTTATGGACACGACAGTGGTCAGGTGATGCAGATTCCAAACGGCACATGGAAGTATTGCCGTATAAAGGAGAGGAGTTATTTGGGGTCGGTCCATCGGACCTGGTGGCCACGGCAACAGCTGGAAAATCCACCTTTTTTACCCCAAGTTACATCTCAGCAGAAAAAGACACTGTCTTTTCAGCCTCAGTCCTTTCGTCCCCATAAGGGCAAGCGGGCAAAAGGCCAGTCATATCTGCCCAGGGATAGAGGAAAGGGAAGAAGACTGCAGCAGGCAGCCCATTCCCAGGAACAGAAGCCCTTCACCGCTTCTGCCAAGCCCTCAGCATGACGCTGGGGCCGTACAGGACCCCTGGATCCTACAAGTAGTATCCCAGGGGTACTGATTGGAAATTCGAGACGTCTCCCCCTCGCAGGCTCCTGATGTCTGCTTTACCAACGTCTTCCTCCGACAGGAAGGCAGTATTGGAAACAATTCACAAGCTGTATTCCCAGCAGGTGATAATCAAAGTACCCCTCCTACAACAAGGAAAGGGGTATTATTCCACACTATATTGTGGTACTGAAGCCAGACGGCTCGGTGAGACCTATTCTAAATCTGAAATCTTTGAACACTTACATACAAAGGTTCAAATCAAGATGGAGTCACTCAGAGCAGTGATAGCGAACTAGGAAGAAGGGGACTATATGGTGTCCCTGGACATCAGGGATGCTTACATCCATGTCCAAAATTGCCTTTCTCACCAAGGGTACCTCAGGTTCGTGGTACGGAACTGTCACTATCAGTTTCAGACGCTGCCGTTTGGATTCTCCACGGCACCCCGGGTCTTTACCAAAGTAATGGCCGAAATGATGATTCTTCAAAGAAAAGGCGTCTTAAATATCCCTTACTTGGACGATCTCCTGATAAGGGCAAGGTCCAGAGAACAGTTGGAAGTCGAAGTAGCACTATCTCAAGTAGTTCTACGACAGCACGGGTGGATTCTAAATATTCCAAAATCACAGCCGTTTCCGACGACACGTCTGCTGTTCCTAGGGATGATTCTGGACACAGTCCAGAAAAAGGTGTTTCTCCTGGAGGAGAAAGCCAGGGAGTTATCCGAGCTAGTCAGGAACCTCCTAAAACCAGGAAAAGTGTCAGTGCAGCATTGCACAAGAGTCCTGGGAAAAATGGTGGCTTATTACGAAGCGATTCCATTCGGCAGATTCCACGCAAGAACTTTTCAGTGGGATCTGCTGGACAAATGGTCCGGATTGCATCTTCAGATGCATCAGCGGATAACCCTATCTCCAAGAACAAGGGTATCTCTCCTGTGGTGGTTACAGAGTGCTCATCTTCTAGAGGGCCGCAGATTCGGCATTCAGGATTGGATGCTGGTGACCACGGAGGCCAGCCTGAGAGGCTGGGGAGCAGTCACACAAGGAAAAAAATTTCTAGGGAGTGTGATCAAGTCTGGAGACTTTTCTCCACATAAATATACTGGAGCTAAGGACAATTTACAATGCTCTAAGCTTAGCAAGACCTCTGCTTCAAGGTCAGCCGGTATTGATCCAGTGGGACAACATCACGGCAGTCGCCCACGTAAACAGACAGGGCGGCACAAGAAGCAGGAGGCCAATGGCAGAAACTGCAAGGATTTTTCGCTGGGCGGAAAATCATGTGATAGCACTGTCAGCAGTGTTCATTCCGGGAATGGACAACTGGGAAGCAGACTTCCTCAGCAGAAAAAACTGGACAGGTATTGCGCCAGGTCAAGAGACCCTCAGGCAATAGCTGTAGACGCTCTGGTAACACCATGGGTGTACCAGTCAGTGTAGGTGTTTCCTCCTCTGCCTCTCATACCAAAAGTACTGAGAATTATACGGCAAAGGGGAGTAAGAACGATACTCGTGGCTCCGGATTGGCCAAGAAGAACTTGGTACCCGGAACTTCAGGAGATGCTCACGGAAGATCCGTGGCCTCTACCCCTAAGACGGGACATGCTTCAGCAGGGACCGGGTCTATTCCAAGACTTACCGCGGCTGTTTTTAACGGCATGGCGGTTGAACGCCGAATTCTAAGGGAAAAAGGCATTCCGGAAGAGGTCATCCCTACGCTGGTAAAAGCCAGGAAGGAGGTGACTGCACAACATTATCACCGCATTTGGAGAAAATATGTTGCGTGGTGGGAGGCCAGGAAGGCCACCACAGAGGAATTTCAACTGGGTCGATTCCTACATTTCCTGCAAACAGGATTGTCTATGGGACTCAAATTGGGGTCCATTAAGATTCAAATTTCGGCCCTGTCGATTTCTTCCAGAAAAAATTGGCTTCAGTTCCTGAAGTCCAGACTTTTGTAAAAGGAGTACTACATATACAGCCCCCGGTTGTGCCCCCAGTGGCTCCGTGGGACCTTAATGTAGTTTTGGATTTTCTCAAATCCCATTGGTTTGAGCCACTCAAATCGGTGGATTTGAAATATCTTACATGGAAAGTAACCATGCTACTGGCCCTGGCTTCAGCCAGGAGAGTATCAGAATTGGCGGCTTTATCGTATAAAAGCCCATATCTGATTTTCCATTCGGACAGGGCAGAACTACGGACGCGTCCTCAGTTTCTGCCTAAGGTGGTGTCAGCGTTTCACCTGAACCAACCTATTGTGGTGCCTGCGGCTACTAGCGATTTGGAGGATTCCAGGTTGCTGGACGTTGTCAGGGCATTGAAAATATATATTTCAAGGACGGCCGGAGTCAGAAAATCTGACTCGCTGTTTATACTGTATGCACCCAACAAGCTGGGTGCTCCTGCTTCTAAGCAGACGATTGCTCGTTGGATTTGTAGCACAATTCAACTTGCACATTCTGTGGCAGGCCTGCCACAGCCTAAATCTGTCAAGGCCCATTCCACAAGGAAGGTGGGCTCATCCTGGGCGGCTGCCCGAGGGGTCTCGGCATTACAACTCTGCCGAGCAGCTACGTGGTCGGGGGAGAACACGTTTGTAAAATTCTACAAATTTGATACCCTGGCTAAAGAGGACCTGGAGTTCTCTCATTCGGTGCTGCAGAGTCATCCGCACTCTCCCGCCCGTTTGGGAGCTTTGGTATAATCCCCATGGTCCTGACGGAGTCCCAGCATCCACTAGGACGTCAGAGAAAATAAGATTTTACTTACCGATAAATCTATTTCTCGTAGTCCGTAGTGGATGCTGGGCGCCCATCCCAAGTGCGGATTGTCTGCAATACTTGTACATAGTTATTGTTACAAAAAAATCGGGTTGTTATTGTTGTGAGCCGTCTGTTCAGAGGCTCCTACGTTTTGTCATACTGTTAACTGGGTTCAGATCACAGGTTGTACAGTGTGATTGGTGTGGCTGGTATGAGTCTTACCCGGGATTCAAAATCCTTCCTTATTGTGTACGCTCGTCCGGGCACAGTATCCTAACTGAGGCTTGGAGGAGGGTCATAGGGGGAGGAGCCAGTGCACACCACCTGATCCTAAAGCTTTATTTTTGTGCCCTGTCTCCTGCGGAGCCGCTAATCCCCATGGTCCTGACGGAGTCCCAGCATCCACTACGGACTACGAGAAATAGATTTATCGGTAAGTAAAATCTTATTTTTTCACCATTTGTAGATACATAAGAGCCCTTTCAAACTTTTGCCTTGGGGACTACAACATACTAGAGTGGACCTGCTCATTGTAATTTGGTATAAAATGAACAGAAGGGCATTATAATGTTAACTAATATGATCTTGGGGCACTGTAATGTGGCAAAATATGAAGTGGAGGCACTGTATGTCATAACGAGAATTGGGGACAGTGTATTAAATAATATGTATTGGCAGCCCTACAATGTGTCATAATGTGAACTAGGGCACTACTATGGTTCATAAAATAAACTACTATGGGGCATAATATTAACTAAGGCATTAGAGGTGGCAACCCTAAGCACTACTATGGTTCAGAAAATGAACTAGGGCTCTACTATGTGGCATAAAATTAACAATTCCTGCAGAGAGGTGTCTCTCTAGAAGCATTGGAACAGGGGCCCCTTCAGAATGTTGCTATTGGGCCCACAAAGTTCTGGCTACATCCCTGCATGCCTACCTCGCTTGCTGCTGGCGAGGTGTGCCTTCGCACGGCTTGCCCGCCATGGCTCTTGGTGGCTCTCTTGGTGCTTCCCCTCCTCCCTGTCATTACTACTCCACTCCAGGGGTGGATTTTCACATAATGACACGTTTGCGTTGTGACATCATGACGCAAATGTGTCATTATGCAAAACTCTGCCCCCGGAGCAGAGTATTAATAACGGGGAGGAGGGGGAGCCAGGACACTGCTAGGACACTCACAAACGGGGGGGCTTTGGGAGGAGATTAGAAGAATGAGCATGAGGAAGGAGATGATGGCTGGCGGGCAGCGGGGCGCCAAAGAGAACTACACAGCCCTGGCAACTAGCATGACACCCGTCCAAGAGCATGAAACCCCTGGCAACCAGCATGTATCCCAGAGCATTAAACCCCTTGCAACCAGCATGACACCTAGCGCATGCAACCTTTGGCAACGAGCAGGTAATTTAAAAGTAATTAGAAGTTTTACTGTAGGCCATAATGTATCAAGGGCCTTGTGGCGTGTTGCATAATATGGGGCAGGGGGTATTACTGTGTGGGGCTTAATATGGTGGAATTTATTTCTTTTTCCTGTGGTGGGCGTGATCTGTTGGTGCAGGGTCAAAAACTAGGGTATTAGGTAGTCTTTTCTGGCGAGACCATGCCCATTTTAGAGACCACACCCCCTCATCAGGAGCACGCGTGCCGCAATTTTGTCTTTTTTATATATGGGGGGGGGGGGGGGGGGCATTTTTATGTCAATGGTGGGGGGGGGAGGGGCCACATTTTTAAATCTCGCACTGGGAGCCAAATTGGCTAGAAACAGCCATGCCAAAAACAATCCATTTATGCTAATGGGAAATATCTGACATATACTTCTGAAAACTGTAGACTTTTTGTTTTATCAGTCAAAACTGTGGGTTTGGTTTTCTTATTAAAATTATAATCTTTTTCATTTGGTCTTGCAGTTTGATATGTATTACAGCCTGATTCAGTACGCATGTGTTTTCTGGGACTATGAGCACAGTGTTTGGAATACAACAGGCTGCAGGAAAACGTCAACTGAGATTTCATCAAATGAGACTGTATCAACTGAGATCACATCACTACATTGTGCCTGCAATCATACAACTAACTTTGCTGTTTTAATGGTATGGTTTGTTGTTTTCTTAAGTACTCACAATTGAAAGTGTACCTTTCATGCATCTATAAAAAAATCTAACCTCAAAATTACAGCCTGATTAAAAGAATTACTGTAATATATACTTATTATTATTAATACACATTAGGGGTCATTCCGAGTTGATCGCTCGCTAGCAGATTTTAGCACCATTGCACACGCTAGGCCGCCGCCCTCTGGGAGTGTATCTTAGCTTAGCAGAATAGCGAACGAAAGATTAGCAGAATTGCGAATAGAAAATTCTTAGCGGTTTCTGAGTAGCTCCAGACCTACTCACAGATTGCGATCAGCTCAGGCCGTTTCGTTCCTGGTTTGACATCACAAACACGCCCTGCGTTCGGCCAGCCACTCCCCCCGTTTCTCCCGACACGCCCGCGTTTTTTCCTGGCACGCCTGCGTTTTTCTGCACACTCCCAGAAAACGGCCAGTTTCCGTCCAAAAACACCCAGTTCCTGTCAATCACACTCCGATCACTTCAACGATGAAAATTCTTCGTTCGGACGTGAGTAAATCTACTAAGTTTTGTGCTAAAATACTTACCGCATGCGCACTGCGTACCATGCGCATGCACATTTTTGCTTTAATCGCTCCGTTGCGAAAATCGGCAACGAGCGAACAACTCGGAATGACCCCCATTATCATTATTTAGAAAATTAGTTGTACTGTAAAACAGTGTCCCTGCCTTAGGCATTATTTCATTTGACTGTATGGGTTGAAGATCCTGTGGTACTAATCTCGTGCAGTGCTGAAATTCAGGATGGGCCTATTGTGTGTTGCCACGGGGTGTGTGACCAGCATGGTGGGGGTGTGGCAACTGATATGGGGGTGTGGTCTGTGCTGTGGGGTGTGGCTAGCACCATGGATGACCTAGCAACCCACCTACCTTCAATTACCTCAATCTTCCTCCCCTCTTTATGTTTAGCATACACCACCTGTTATATAATTGATCACTGAACAAAAAAGTACATTAACTGCACAAACTATTATTAAGTATCCACACTATGGCCCTCATTCCGAGTCGTTCGCTCGGTATATTTCATCGCATCGCAGTAAAATTCCGCTTAGTACGCATGCGCAATATTCGCACTGCGACTGCGCCAAGTAATTTAACAATGAAGATAGTATTTTTACTCACGGCTTTTTCTTCGCTCCGGCGATCGTAATGTGATTGACAGGAAATGGGTGTTACTGGGCGGAAACACGGCGTTTCAGGGGCGTGTGGCTGAAAACGCTACCGTTTCCGGGAAAAACGCAGGAGTGGCCGGAGAAACGGTGGGAGTGCCTGGGCGAACGCTGGGTGTGTTTGTGACGTCAACCAGGAACGACAAGCACTGAAATGATCGCACAGGCAGAGTAAGTCTGGAGCTACTCTGAAACTGCTAAGTAGTTAGTAATCGCATTATTGCGAATACATCGGTCGCAATTTTAAGAAGCTAAGGCCCTCATTCCGAGTTGATCGCTCGCAAGGCGATTTTAGCAGAGTTACACACGCTAAGCCGCCGCCTACTGGGAGTGAATCTTAGCTTCTTAAAATTGCGACCGATGTATTCGCAATAATGCGATTACTAACTACTTAGCAGTTTCAGAGTAGCTCCAGACTTACTCTGCCTGTGCGATCATTTCAGTGCTTGTCGTTCCTGGTTGATGTCACAAACACACCCAGCGTTCGCCCAGGCACTCCCACCGTTTCTCCGGCCACTCCTGCGTTTTTCCCGGAAACGGTAGCGTTTTCAGCCACACGCCCCTGAAACGCCGTGTTTCCGCCCAGTAACACCCATTTCCTGTCAATCACATTACGATCGCCGGAGCGAAGAAAAAGCCGTGAGTAAAAATACTATCTTCATTGTTAAATTACTTGGCGCAGTCGCAGTGCGAATATTGCGCATGTGTACTAAGCGGAATTTTACTGCGATGCGATGAAATATACCGAGCGAACGACTCGGAATGAGGGCCTAAGATTCACTCCCAGTAGGCGGCGGCTTAGCGTGTGTAACTCTGCTAAAATCGCCTTGCGAGCGATCAACTCGGAATGAGGGCCAATGTACCTGTCACTCATAGGCAAAACACTTTGGTGTGGGGGGTTTCCGGATGCCTGGAAACCCCCCTCCTCTAGGCCAGCCGCTCAGATTATGACCACAATAGCAACAGTATAAAATATGATTACTAGAGCTGCCGCCACAACATGCAATTTAAGGGACAAAGCGGAGCTGCTGCACATGCCCAGTGGGAGCAGCTTTTTCTACCAAGTTTGCCGTATGTGTGGATCTGTGCCCTCAGTCGGTGCACTGTACCAGACTCCGAGAGTAGCTGCCAGGAAGAAGAGACAGGAGTCTTACCATCAGGTGGAAGAATGTGAGCTTAGAAAGTGCAGATCTATCTGCTATTTGTGTATTTATTTATTTAGTTATTTATTATGGGATGTTTGACTTTTCCTGACAATTTATTTTATTTTTATTAGTTAAATATGTTTGATACAGAAAATACTATAGACCATCTATAGTAGAGATGAGCGCCTGAAATTTTTCGGGTTTTGTGTTTTGGTTTTGGGTTCGGTTCCGCGGCCGTGTTTTGGGTTCGACCGCGTTTTGGCAAAACCTCACCGAATTTTTTTTGTCGGATTCGGGTGTGTTTTGGATTCGGGTGTTTTTTTAAAAAAACACTAAAAAACAGCTTAAATCATAGAATTTGGGGGTCATTTTGATCCCATATTATTATTAACCTCAAAAACCATAATTTCCACTCATTTTCAGTCTATTCTGAATACCTCACACCTCACAATATTATTTTTAGTCCTAAAATTTGCACCAAGGTCGCTGGATGACTAAGCTAAGCGACACTAGTGGCCGACACAAACACCTGGCCCATCTAGGAGTGGCACTGCAGTGTCACGCAGGATGTCCCTTCCAAAAAACCCTCCCCAATCAGCACATGACGCAAAGAAAAAAAGAGGCGCAATGAGGTAGCTGACTGTGTGAGTAAGATAAGCGACCCTAGTGGCCGACACAAACACCGGGCCCATTTAGGAGTGGCACTGCAGTGTCACGCAGGATGTCCCTTCCAAAAAACCCTCCCCAATCAGCACATGACGCAAAGAAAAAAAGAGGCGCAATGAGGTAGCTGACTGTGTGAGTAAGATTAGCGACCCTAGTGGCCGACACAAACACCGGGCCCATTTAGGAGTGGCACTGCAGTGTCACGCAGGATGTCCCTTCCAAAAAACCCTCCCCAATCAGCACATGACGCAAAGAAAAAAAGAGGCGCAATGAGGTAGCTGACTGTGTGAGTAAGATTAGCGACCCTAGTGGCCGACACAAACACCGGGCCCATTTAGGAGTGGCACTGCAGTGTCACGCAGGATGTCCCTTCCAAAAAACCCTCCCCAATCAGCACATGACGCAAAGAAAAAAAGAGGCGCAATGAGGTAGCTGACTGTGTGAGTAAGATTAGCGACCCTAGTGGCCGACACAAACACCGGGCCCATTTAGGAGTGGCACTGCAGTGTCACGCAGGATGTCCCTTCCAAAAAACCCTCCCCAATCAGCACATGACGCAAAGAAAAAAAGAGGCGCAATGAGGTAGCTGACTGTGTGAGTAAGATTAGCGACCCTAGTGGCCGACACAAACACCGGGCCCATTTAGGAGTGGCACTGCAGTGTCACGCAGGATGTCCCTTCCAAAAAACCCTCCCCAAACAGCACATGACGCAAAGAAAAATAAAAGAAAAAAGAGGTGCAAGATGGAATTGTCCTTGGGCCCTCCCACCCACCCTTATGTTGTATAAACAAAACAGGACATGCACACTTTAACCAACCCATCATTTCAGTGACAGGGTCTGCCACACGACTGTGACTGATATGACGGGTTGGTTTGGACCCCCCCCAAAAAAGAAGCAATTAATCTCTCCTTGCACAAACTGGCTCTACAGAGGCAAGATGTCCACCTCATCATCACCCTCCGATATATCACCGTGTACATCCCCCTCCTCACAGATTATCAATTCATCCCCACTGGAATCCACCATCTCAGCTCCCTGTGTACTTTGTGGAGGCAATTGCTGCTGGTCAATGTCTCCGCGGAGGAATTGATTATAATTCATTTTAATGAACATCATCTTCTCCACATTTTCTGGATGTAACCTCGTACGCCGATTGCTGACAAGGTGAGCGGCGGCACTAAACACTCTTTCGGAGTACACACTTGTGGGAGGACAACTTAGGTAGAATAAAGCCAGTTTGTGCAATGGCCTCCAAATTGCCTCTTTTTCCTGCCAGTATAAGTATGGACTGTGTGACGTGCCTACTTGGATGCGGTCACTCATATAATCCTCCACCATTCTTTCAATGGTGAGAGAATCATATGCAGTGACAGTAGACGACATGTCCGTAATCGTTGTCAGGTCCTTCAGTCCGGACCAGATGTCAGCATCAGCAGTCGCTCCAGACTGCCCTGCATCACCGCCAGCGGGTGGGCTCGGAATTCTGAGCCTTTTCCTCGCACCCCCAGTTGCGGGAGAATGTGAAGGAGGAGATGTTGACAGGTCGCGTTCCGCTTGACTTGACAATTTTCTCACCAGCAGGTCTTTCAACCCCAGCAGACTTGTGTCTGCCGGAAAGAGAGATCCAAGGTAGGCTTTAAATCTAGGATCGAGCACGGTGGCCAAAATGTAGTGCTCTGACTTCAACAGATTGACCACCCGTGAATCCTTGTTAAGCGAATTAAGGGCTCCATCCACAAGTCCCACATGCCTAGCGGAATCGCTCCGTGTTAGCTCCTCCTTCAATGTCTCCAGCTTCTTCTGCAAAAGCCTGATGAGGGGAATGACCTGACTCAGGCTGGCAGTGTCTGAACTGACTTCACGTGTGGCAAGTTCAAAGGGCATCAGAACCTTGCACAACGTTGAAATCATTCTCCACTGCGCTTGAGACAGGTGCATTCCACCTCCTATATCGTGCTCAATTGTATAGGCTTGAATGGCCTTTTGCTGCTCCTCCAACCTCTGAAGCATATAGAGGGTTGAATTCCACCTCGTTACCACTTCTTGCTTCAGATGATGGCAGGGCAGGTTCAGTAGTTTTTGGTGGTGCTCCAGTCTTCTGTACGTGGTGCCTGTACGCCGAAAGTGTCCCGCAATTTTTCTGGCCACCGACAGCATCTCTTGCACGCCCCTGTCGTTTTTTAAATAATTCTGCACCACCAATTTCAAGGTATGTGCAAAACATGGGACGTGCTGGAATTTGCCCATATTTAATGCACACACAATATTGCTGGCATTGTCCGATGCCACAAATCCACAGGAGAGTCCAATTGGGGTAAGCCATTCCGCGATGATCTTCCTCAGTTGCCGTAAGAGGTTTTCAGCTGTGTGCGTATTCTGGAAACCGGTGATACAAAGCGTAGCCTGCCTAGGAAAGAGTTGGCGTTTGCGAGATGCTGCTACTGGTGCCGCCGCTGCTGTTCTTGCGGCGGGAGTCCATACATCTACCCAGTGGGCTGTCACAGTCATATAGTCCTGACCCTGCCCTGCTCCACTTGTCCACATGTCCGTGGTTAAGTGGACATTGGGTACAGCTGCATTTTTTAGGACACTGGTGACTCTTTTTCTGAGGTCTGTGTAAATTTTCGGTATCGCCTGCCTAGAGAAATGGAACCTAGATGGTATTTGGTACCGGGGACACAGTACCTCCAACAAGTCTCTAGTTGGCTCTGCAGTAATGATGGATACCGGAACCACGGTTCTCACCACCCAGGATGCCAAGGCCTCAGTTATCCGCTTTGCAGTAGGATGACTGCTGTGATATTTCATCTTCCTCGCAAAGGACTGTTGGACAGTCAATTGCTTGGTGGAAGTAGTAAAAGTGGTCTTACGACTTCCCCTCTGGGATGACCATCGACTCCCAGCAGCAACAACAGCAGCGCCAGCAGCAGTAGGCGTTACACACAAGGATGCATCGGAGGAATCCCAGGCAGGAGAGGACTCGTCAGAATTGCCAGTGACATTGCCTGCAGGACTATTGGCATTCCTGGGGAAGGAGGAAATTGACACTGAGGGAGTTGGTGGGGTGGTTTGCGTAAGCTTGGTTACAAGAGGAAGGGATTTACTGGTCAGTGGACTGCTTCCGCTGTCACCCAAAGTTTTTGAACTTGTCACTGACTTATTATGAATGCGCTGCAGGTGACGTATAAGGGAGGATGTTCCGAGGTGGTTAACGTCCTTACCCCTACTTATTACAGCTTGACAAAGGGAACACACGGCTTGACACCTGTTGTCCGCATTTCTGTTGAAATAGTTCCACACCGAAGAGCTGATTTTTTTGGTATTTTCACCAGGCATGTCAACGGCCATATTCCTCCCACGGACAACAGGTGTCTCCCCGGGTGCCTGACTTAAACAAACCACCTCACCATCAGAATCCTCCTGGTCAATTTCCTCCCCAGCGCCAGCAACACCCATATCCTCCTCATCCTGGTGTACTTCAACACTGAAACATCTTCAATCTGACTATCAGGAACTGGACTGCGGGTGCTCCTTCCAGCACTTGCAGGGGGCGTGCAAATGGTGGAAGGCGCATGCTCTTCACGTCCAGTGTTGGGAAGGTCAGGCATCGCAACCGACACAATTGGACTCTCCTTGTGGATTTGGGATTTCGAAGAACGCACAGTTCTTTGCGGTGCTACTGCTTTTGCCAGCTTGAGTCTTTTCATTTTTCTAGCGAGAGGCTGAGTGCCTCCATCCTCATGTGAAGCTGAACCACTAGCCATGAACATAGGCCAGGGCCTCAGCCGTTCCTTGCCACTCCGTGTGGTAAATGGCATATTGGCAAGTTTACGCTTCTCCTCCGACAATTTTATTTTAGGTTTTGGAGTCCTTTTTTTACTGATATTTGGTGTTTTGGATTTGACATGCTCTGTACTATGACATTGGGCATCGGCCTTGGCAGACGACGTTGCTGGCATTTCATCGTCTCGGCCATGACTAGTGGCAGCATCTTCAGCACGAGGTGGAAGTGGATCTTGATCTTTCCCTAATTTTGGAACCTCAACATTTTTGTTCTCCATATTTTAATAGGCACAACTAAAAGGCACCTCAGGTAAACAATGGAGATGGATGGATACTAGTATACAATTATGGACGGACTGCCGAGTGCCGACACAGAGGTAGCTACAGCCGTGAACTACCGTACTGTGTCTGCTGCTAATATAGACTGGTTGATAAAGAGATGTCGTAGTATGTATGTATGAAGAAGAAAGAAAAAAAAAACCACGGTTAGGTGGTATACAATTATGGACGGACTGCCGAGTGCCGACACAGAGGTAGCCACAGCCATGAACTACCGTACTGTACTGTGTCTGCTGCTAATATAGACTGGTTGATAAAGAAATGTCGTAGTATGTATGTATGAAGAAGAAAGAAAAAAAAACCACGGGTAGGTGGTATACAATTATGGACGGACCGCCGAGTGCCGACACAGAGGTAGCCACAGCCGTGAACTACCGTACTGTACTGTGTCTGCTGCTAATATAGACTGGTTGATAAAGAGATGTAGTAGTATGTATGTATAAAGAAGAAAGAAAAAAAAACCACGGGTAGGTGGTATACAATTATGGACGGACTGCCGAGTGCCGACACAGAGGTAGCCACAGCCGTGAACTACCGTACTGTACTGTGTCTGCTGCTAATATAGACTGGTTGATAAAGAGATGTAGTAGTATGTATGTATAAAGAAGAAAGAAAAAAAAACCACGGGTAGGTGGTATACAATTATGGACGGACTGCCGAGTGCCGACACAGAGGTAGCCACAGCCGTGAACTACCGTACTGTACTGTGTCTGCTGCTAATATAGACTGGTTGATAAAGAGATGTCGTAGTATGTATGTATGAAGAAGAAAGAAAAAAAAAACCACGGTTAGGTGGTATACAATTATGGACGGACTGCCGAGTGCCGACACAGAGGTAGCCACAGCCGTGAACTACCGTACTGTACTGTGTCTGCTGCTAATATAGACTGGTTGATAAAGAGATGTCGTAGTATGTATGTATAAAGAAGAAAGAAAAAAAAACCACGGTTAGGTGGTATACAATTATGGACGGACTGCCGAGTGCCGACACAGAGGTAGCCACAGCCGTGAACTACCGTACTGTACTGTGTCTGCTGCTAATATAGACTGGTTGATAAAGAGATGTCGTAGTATGTATGTATGAAGAAGAAAGAAAAAAAAACCACGGTTAGGTGGTATACAATTATGGACGGACTGCCGAGTGCCGACACAGAGGTAGCCACAGCCGCGAACTACCGTACTGTACTGTGTCTGCTGCTAATATAGACTGGTTGATAAAGAGATGTCGTAGTATGTATGTATGAAGAAGAAAGAAAAAAAAACCACGGTTAGGTGGTATACAATTATGGACGGACTGCCGAGTGCCGACACAGAGGTAGCCACAGCCGTGAACTACCGTACTGTACTGTGTCTGCTGCTAATATAGACTGGTTGATAAAGAGATGTCGTAGTATGTATGTATAAAGAAGAAAGAAAAAAAAACCACGGTTAGGTGGTATACAATTATGGACGGACTGCCGAGTACCGACACAGAGGTAGCCACAGCCGTGAACTACCGTACTGTACTGTGTCTGCTGCTAATATAGACTGGTTGATAAAGAGATGTAGTAGTATGTATGTATAAAGAAGAAAGAAAAAAAAACCACGGGTAGGTGGTATACAATTATGGATGGACTGCCGAGTGCCGACACAGAGGTAGCTACAGCCGTGAACTACCGTACTGTGTCTGCTGCGACTGGATGATAAATAATTATATAAAAAATATATATATATCACTACTGCAGCCGGACAGGTATATATATTATATAATGACGGACCTGCTGGACACTGTCTGTCAGCAGAATGAGTTTTTTATAGAATAAAAAAAAAAAACACCACACAAGTGAAGTCACACGACGAGTGTTTAACTTTTTCAGGCAATCACAATATAGTATACTACTAACTATACTGGTGGTCAGTGTGGTCAGGTCACTGGTCAGTCACACTGGCAGTGGCACTCCTGCAGCAAAAGTGTGCACTGTTTAATTTTAATATAATATGTACTCCTGGCTCCTGCTATAACCTATAACTGGCACTGCAGTGCTCCCCATTCTCCCCCACAATTATAAGCTGTGTGAGCTGAGCACAGTCAGATATATAATATATACATAGATGATGCAGCACACTGGGCTGAGCAGTGCACACAGATATGGTATGTGACTGTCTTGTACTCCTGGCTCCTGCTATAACCTATAACTGGCACTGCAGTGCTCCCCAGTCTCCCCCACAATTATAAGCTGTGTGAGCTGAGCACAGTCAGATATATAATATATACATAGATGATGCAGGCATGCAGCACACTGGGCTGAGCAGTGCACACAGATATGGTATGTGACTGAGTCACTGTGTGTACCGTTTTTTTCAGGCAGAGAACGGATATATTAAATAAAACAACTGCACTGCTGGTGGTCACTGTGGTCAGTCACTAAACTCTGCACTCTCTTCTACAGTATCAGCCTCAGGTCAATCTCTCTCTCTCTCTCCTAATCTAAATGGAGAGGACGCCAGCCACGTCCTCTCCCTATCAATCTCAATGCACGTGTGAAAATGGCGGCGACGCGCGGCTCCTTATATAGAATCCGAGTCTCGCGAGAATCCGACAGCGTCATGATGACGTTCGGGCGCGCTCGGGTTAACCGAGCAAGGCGGGAAGATCCGAGTCGCTCGGACCCGTGAAAAAAAACATGAAGTTCGTGCGGGTTCGGATTCAGAGAAACCGAACCCGCTCATCTCTAATCTATAGTGTTAAATATTGATATTTTATTCCACACATTGGGGGTCATTCCGAGTTGTTCGCTCGTTGCCGATTTTCGCTATGCTGCGATTTGTTGCCAATTGCACATGCGCAAGGCACGCAGGGCGCATGCACTTAGTTATTTAAGTAAAAACTTAGCAGATTTGCTGTGGATCCTGCGGCGCTTTTCAGTCGCTCTGCTGATCGGTGAATGATTGACAGAAAATGGGCGTTTCTGGGAGGTAATTGAGCGTTTTCCGGGAGTGTGCTAAAAAACGCAGACGTACCAGGTAAAAACGCGGGAGTGTCTGGAGAAACGGGGGAGTGGCTGGCCGAACGCAGGGCGTGTTTGTGACGTCAAACCAGGAACTAAACGGACTGAGCTGATAGCAATCTGTGAGTAGGTCTGGAGCTACTCAGAAACTGCTAAGAATTATTTAGTAGCAGTTCTGCTAATCTTTCGTTCGCTATTCTACTAAGCTAAGATACACTCCCAGAGGGCGGCGGCCTAGCGTGTGCAATGCTGCTAAAAGCAGCTAGCGAGCGAACAACTCGGAATGAGGGCCATTATACAGTATATAAAAAGACCAATGTGTACATATTTGTCTAGGATTGGTACGAGGTTCTTCTGCTGCTCCCCCAGAGTCCAGCACTTGCTCCAGTGTTCTGCAGAGCGGGAGACTGTGGACTGCATTTGTAAACCCCCCTCTAGGTAATCCTGCATTTGCCCCTGATGTTGCTGTTCCTGCAAGTTACTCCCCAGGTATTTTGGAGGAGCTGTTCACGTTTGTGAAAAACTCCACCAGTGAATCTGGCATTGCGTATGTGCACAATATCAGTTTCTAGAATTGTGGCCGGGGCGAGATGGAGACTAAGTGGGTCATTCCGAGTTGATCATAGCTGTGTTAAATTTAGCACAGCTACGATCATCTTCCCTGACGTGTGGCGATGCTTTTGTATTTGTGTAGTAACTCCCGGCCAGCGCACCTCCTGCGGCTGGCCGGGAGTTGATCGTTGCTGCCACTGGCCACAGCGGCAGCATGAGACATCACGCAGCCGCCGCAGCCCGGCCCCCAACTTTCCGGCCACGCCTGCGTTGGCCGGACCGCGCCACCGCCCATCCCCCTCCCGTCCTGCGACCGTCTCTGCCTGTCAATCAGGCAGAGGCGATCGCTACTGAACGACGGCCTTCGGCCGTCCGGCATGCGCTGGCGCACTGCGGCACTGATGCATACGCAATTCTGACCCCATCGCTGCGCTGCGAAAAACTGCAGCGAGCGATCAGGTTGGAATGACCCACTAAGAGAGGGAGATCAAAAGATCTCTCTCCTGCAACTATGCCGCCATAGGCTTCATCTGAAAAGAATGCTATCAGGATACCAGCAATTGACATCCTGGCAGTCAGAATTCCGACACCGGCATCCCGGCACTGTTCGGAATGCATCCTGACATAGATCACAATGCCAGGATCCTGAATGCCGGAATCCTGATCAACCAGCCGCTGCTAATCCTCACTGGTAAGCCACAGGGAAAGGGAGGTTAGGTTTAGTCTGGGGGGGGGGGGGGGGGTGTTAGGGTTAGGCTGCAGGGAGGGGGGTTAGGGTTAGGCACCCCTGGGGAGGGTTAGGGATATGCTGCGGGGGAGGGAGGGTTGGGTTTAGGCTGCGGGGTGGTAAGGTTAGAGTTAGGCTGAGGGGACAGGGGGTTATGGTTAAGATGTTAGGCATCAGGGTCAGGTTTAGCTTTACCTAGGTGTCAGGATTTTAAACATTGGGATGCTGCTGTAGGTATTTTGACAGCCGGCATCCCAACAGCCAGGTTATTATATGTATCCCATCTGAAGATGGTGTAAACTAACGTGACCTCACTTGGTTCGCTTTTAAGACTTTATACATAAGGGTTAGGTTGTAGTTCCCATTAATAATAAAGGGGACTGCGATCTGCAGTGCTAATTAGTATTCTGCAGATTTCTGTGAGATCTCATGAACCATGAATCTTGTGCTTTTATTAATAACATTGCAGGCTACCTCCTTATTTCAGACTCTACCACCAGCAGTATCCAAACATACATGAATATATATTTTTTCCCCCCCCACAATGATAAAGGAAGAAATCCAATACATACTGTATATGGCACTTCAGATCTTTTTTAAAGATATAGGGGTATATTCAATAAGAGTCGGGTCCATTCCGACATGGACCCGACAACCCCTATTCAATAGACGGCTAAATCCTACTGTCGGATTTGGCCGTACCCGGGGTCCTGTGCTGCCGCTGCTGTCAGCGGCTGCCGGGTGCGCTGACAGCAGCGGCGGGGGGAGCTGGGCTGCTGCGAGGGGAGCTGGGCAGCTGCGTGCGGTGGTGGGAGCTTCCAGCGGCGGACGGCGGAGGGTGATGTCTGTGGCGGCTTGGGGGAGCTGGGCGGCTGCGTGCGGCGGTGGGAGTTTCCAGCGGCGGCCGGCGGAGGGTGATGTCTGTGACAGCGAGGGGAGGCGCTGCAGGGAGAGAGGTGCCAGCCCGCTGCACCGCTCCCCGTCTCTTCACCTCAATCCAACTTGTTTTCAAGTCGGATTGAGTTTGTCGGAAACGGGGCTAAAACCTGTCAGGTTTGGACCCGCTTCCGACAATGCCCACTGATTGTCAGCTTCAGCGTGCATTCCGACAGCATTCCGATAAGTCAGGATTCTCGACTTGTCGGAATAAACGGGGCTCTTATGAATAGGTCGTAACCCCTACCGACCTAAAACTGTCGGAAGCTGATCGGGCCGGAGCTGATGTCACACACTCTCCCTGAAAATGCTTGCATTTTTCCTGACAGTCAAGAAAACGGTCAGTTACCATCCCCAAACGCCTGCTTCCTGTCAATCAACCTGCATACGCCTGACGATCAAAAAAGACGCAGGATTTTTTTTACTGTTTGTCCTGCGCATTGCACGGTCATTCAATAATCGTCTGCTTTCCGATTCCACACAACATGATCAAGTCTGAATTAGGCCCTTTGAGCTGCCCAGCATTATTCTGGAGCTGCAGAGCACTTTGTAGTGGCAGGTGTGTGATAGATATATATATATATATATATGTGTGTGTGTGTGTGTGTGTGTGTGTATATGCATATGTGTGTGTGTGTGTGTGTGTGTATATATATATATATATATATATATATATATATATATAATTATCTAGCTACATATATATATATATATATATATATATACACTGTATAGGGTATAAACATATTTATATAAATATATACAGTATACTTTACTGTGCAGACGCATGTCATTAAGGGTGCCAAACCTGCAAAGTGGTACTGTATATCCATAATTCAATATATTTATATATTGATTATATTTATAGTGTATATCTGCTACAGCAGCAGCCAGGCAGCCCTTGAAGCGTCTGACTTCTCACCTCACTACTGATTAGCGTCAGACAATATTCTGCATCCTTCAAAGGCTTCCTACACGGGAGCGGCTTCCAGTGCTGGCACTGCTGTGTAGCTGTGGAGTCTGAGTGCGGCGGCGTGGTGGCGCCTTTGTGACATCAAATGATGTGACGTCTGCGGCGCGGAGAAGGCGCCGAGGCGAGTCTCTGTGTAAATATGCGGCACAGGGAAGCCTAGCGCTGCACCGCCGTTGTAGTCAGAGCATTTAAACCTGTGGCGCCGGTCGGTATTTGCACCAACTCTATGGCGGCGGAGGGTAGGAAGAGTGGGCAGCGGGGGGCCTAGAATGCTGCAGTAGAAGGAAAAATATTTTCCTGTCTACTGCAGCATAGAGCAATGGAGATGCTATGGGCCTATTTGTAGTGTGGGCCTGGAGCTGCAGCTACATCCGCCCCATTGTTAATCCGGCCCTGATCTCATATAACCATTGAGAGACACTCAAGATATTGGGGGAAATGTAATAGGGTGTGAGAATCAGAAAGTGGACGATTTTGGTAAAATGCTCTCATTGTGCAAAGTCTGTGAGTTTCATTAAATAAACTCGCATTCACAGTCTCGCACCTACTGTAATTGAATTGAGTCCTTTGTGTAATATAAACAGACTCAAGGAAATTTTCCAACTTTATACACATTGGGGGAAATGTAATATGGTGTGAGAATCAGAAAGTGAGAGATTTTGGTAAAATGCTTCCGTTTTCTTAAAGTGGCAATCATTTAAATGGCAAATCAAACTGGTTTGATCTATGGTATCCATAGAAGCATAGCCAGATTAAGGTGGACGTGCAAGGCATATTGTACCCTCGGCCAGCATCTGTTAGGGGGCCCTCCGGCTGGAGCACACTGACATCACTAGTACTTCCTCTTGTGCAGCAGCAGAACCAGGCAGCCAGAATGTGAGCAGGACAGTATGCAGTGCAGGCAGAGACACAGGAGTATCAGGTTTTATGAGCTACCAAGGGAGCTTCACATCCATAGTAAAGATAGGAGGAGAGGAGAGAGCTATAAGTAACCCAGGGATCCGAGCTTTCCCTCCTCCTTGCCTGTTTGTCTGGGTCCTGTGTAACCCGTTATCCAATAAGAGCATTCGGTTCTAGAGAGACACACTCATGAGTCCTGTCCCAGTGTGTACAGAGCTTGCCGCTGTTACATTTTTGCAAGATAAATTATAGATTTTATTTTTCTATTCTATGCATATTTTGAGGTTGTTTAACAAGAAAAAATTATAAAATAGTTATCTCTCAATTGGGTAGAGCTATAAACAGTACTCAGTCATTATTAAACTATTAGTTTAAATCTGATATACATAACCAGTGGTTTCATCTCCAAATTGAAGTGATGGAATGCAGTTCCACCCCATTCTGGCTCACTTTAACCACTGGGTACAGATGTGTCCTCTTACATCTTTGCTCCATGCGCTAAAAGTCGCATTACACATAACGCGTGAGAACCGTGTGACTCGGTAGTGCGACTATCTTCTTTTTGTGTTTTTTAATGTAGATATGCATATTAGATGCAAAATAATGCAATAGGATGCAAAATACGTTTCTGCTGATTAAAATGAATTGCAGCATGCCTATATTCTGTGTGTGACTGCGACTGTATTTGCATACAAAATGCTATGCTACAGTGTTTTCAAGACCTAATGCATGTTGACCAACAACGGTCGACCTAATTACTGTCGATCTCTGTAATGTAGAGCTGATGATCCATACCCATTAAAATTCAATCACATAGGAACTTCCAGGCTCTTACCAATAAGTGCATCTCCATTATTTTCTATAGAGAGTGTCCCTGAGTGACCTCTCATTTGCGATAAAGCTCTATTAAGAGCATTAGCATTAATTTATTGTTTTACCAAGTGTCCTGTTGCTACATGGACCGAAGAGGACATGACCCCTTCAGATTGTAATATATTGGTGAATGAAGACGGTTTGTGTGTGTTAATTAATTTAATTAAAAAAATCCTCATTTGGTGTCAGTGTCCTGTCTTTTGTTTTATTTATTTTTTATAGGTAAACTACAGGACCCAGCAAGCACTTAATGTCTAGGCATGCTGGCACTTGTGGTTTGACAAGAGCCATCATAACGATACAGACTTGCTGGGACCTGTATGCCACCTGTAAAAAAAATAAGAGAAGCTGAATGATTAGAATAAGAAAAGAGCTGGTTTAAACCTCTAGACTGGAGGCTGGTGTGGATGTTGATCACAAATTTTAGTAGCCTCTAGCAGTGTAGGAGACATGGTTCTGTTGGTTGTTTATTTAAGGGGTCGGTGATGCAACCCAAAGCCTCTTTGTTTCTAGGCTTCCAACTCTACCTTCCCTTTGAAGTTTGTTGTGGTTTTTGTGTTGGCTGTGTTGCTGCAGGAAACAATGGCAGGTCATCAGTACGGGTGCAATTTTTTAGTTAAGGTGCTCTCCCTTTGTTGACTGGTAGTTGGCTGCACCACCCTAATGTAGGGCAGTATCATCACCCAACCGAGTGGGTAATCAAGGTAGAATGTGAGTGGATACCTTTTGTTGCTTGAAGGGGTTTAACATTTCTGTTTGTACACCCTAGGTGGTATCCACCTGAAATGCCTGTTGTTAGTTGTGTTTGAACATTGCAGAATGGCTGATTTTTGCCTGTTCTTTCTTTGCCGCCATATATTCTTAAATAATAATTTGCATTCAATAAATAACTAACAGTTTCTCTGCTAAAATGTATGTCTCATTGTCTTTACTTACTTCACAGTTTAAAGTTTGGTGATTTGCACCCATGACACACCTCATCCGATAGACCCATTAAGTTTTTCTGTGTGAAAGGGTCAACTCGGGGTCTAAATTCCTAGCAATTCGACCCTGGTAGTTACCATGTTTTTTCTCTTGGTCCGACACGGGTTGCTGGCTGTGTGAAAGGGTGCAATCCTGATTTTATTTAAGCCGGGTCGCAGTAACCGTCAGTGATTGGCTAAGCAGGCAGGGTTCTGTTTGATTGGCTGGGTCTGTCTGATTGGCTGAGTGGGTGAAGCACTGGCTTTGGAGCCTGAGGTCTTCAGGGAGCTGCAGAAATAGAGAGAGAGAGAGAAACAGCATGGCGCATTAGAAAGAGGAGGAGTTCCAGGAGTTGCTTGCAATTAGAGGCGAGGAGATCTGCAGACAAATTACTGGGACAGTAAAGGATGCCAGAGTGTATACAAACATTGCCAAGGTACTGACATCCGATGGCATAATGCAATGCAACAACAAGTTGTCAACAAATTGAAAGCACTGAGAAAAACCTACTGTACAACTAAGTTTCACGACCACAACCACAGAAAGAGTGATGCGGCAAGAATAGAGTGGCTATATTATGACCCAGTGTAATAAGGGATTTGGCAATTCTGCACTGGTTCTTTAAGTTGCCATATCATCGCCTAGCTGTGCATCATCACAGAGTGATGACATCATTGAAAGTGACACAGATTTGCAGGATGTCATCGAGGATCCTGTCGCCGATACTATTGAGTATGTGGTCAAGGCAAGTGGAAGCACCGCAGGGATACCGGCTGAGAACCCGGCTGCCGAAACAGACTGTGACCCAACGTTGTGTAGAACAGTAAGTATGTTTTATTTACTATATTTTATACCCTTTAATAAAAAAAATATTATAAGTTTGGGGCATATTGCCTAATGATATTGTTGTTTGCACTCTTTACTAATATTAAATGGTGCTGTAGACATTCAGTTCCTGACTGTCGTGTCTTTGAAAAGTGTCAGTGTGCCACACTAGTTGTTGCTTCCTTTTTGACTAGAAACGACTGCTAACAACAATATTGGCGAGATACGCACCTGGATGCTGTTAGCAGGATTTATCCTTTTATCATGCAATGTGTTTGCACAATTGCGTGCCCAGCAGGTCAAACACAATACCTTTGGTTTGGCCATGCTGCACTGCCAAACACTAGATATCTGTCCTTATTCAGCTTCATTTGCAGTTATAGCGAAGGCCGTTATGAGATATGTGCATGGGCAATCTTATGGTCTGCGATGAAGGGATTTTGCCCTGACCATCGTACTGATTGCCTGTCGATGTAGTGTTTACCCAGCCTCACTCTACATACATACTCAAAATGTATGTATTGCAGTATGAAGCTAGTTTGCAGGAGGGAGAAGGCCTCAAGCACATGAATGCTAACATCACTGCTATTTGATTTTTTTTTTTTTTTTAATTTCAGCTTTTTCTAGTCTACAATGTACCTTTCAAGGAAGAAAATGTAAAAAAAAAATGGAACAAGTAACCTGCATAATAACAAGAAAACTCATCAAACAGCTGCTTGACTCAGATGCTGAAATGCTTGTGGGTATGCATGAATGCATTTCCAGGGACAAGAGAGAAGCACAGATGGGCTTCCTTAATGGGCTAGTGTATAAATTACACAATGTATACCCTAATCCAATGTTTCCTCCTTACTAATCTGAGGGTACTCTCCAAAATGACCAACATTATAGCATAGGCCAACTTTTATGGAAACAAACCCCTCAAATCCACCTCATACCATTAGGCGTCTATTGATTTATTGTGATTAACCTTTGCAATAACCAATTAAGCTTGCTTAACCTTACAATAATGACACAGACAAAAATAAGACATGGACAACCACTGTGTAAGTTTAATAGGTCATTAAGTATTTATAAAGTAGAATGACCCTTCTGGTAAGGGATGGCAAGGAAAACTCTTGATGAACAGCTCTAGCCAATTAATGTTACAATAATGGCGGCGACTTAAATGCCCCAACTTAAAATGGTGGCGACTAACACTCTCCAACTCCATAAAATGAAGTAACTAAAATGCCTCATCCAGCCAAGGGCACAACCTGCATTGAGAAGGCAACACAGCCCATCACTATGGCATAGCGTGACCATTTCCCATAGGAAATGCCCATTGTTCCCCCCATATGGGAAGAACTCACTAGCCTTCCTTGGAAAGTGTAGGTGCCCCTCAAAGACCACTTATGCCTGATGTGGCCACTGGTCAAAAACACCTTCCCGCCACCACCAGGTTTTAACACCATTACTAAATGGCCTAACAGACCCGCAGCCCGCCATCCTTCACCAAGAAAACTGCAAACCATAACTAGTCCAAACTGGCAAGAATAGCTTTCAGAAAAACCTATAAACCTGACTAAGATAAATGAGCCCCATTCCGCCTAAAGTACAGAGGATTCTCAGTCAACAGCAATGGATGCAGCACAGAAAAACCACCACTAACCTTAACAAATTTAGACACTGCGAAACTAACCTTCTTTTGCACCTTGTCAATGGCTAGCAAGCTGACGGAACCCCTCCAATGCATTCTAGGAACTATATCAGACCACACCACACAAACCTCAGGCCACCTGACACGCAAGCAACACAAACCCTCCTTGACCTGAATCGTCAGATCAATACCTTTCCTCTGGCCTATGTCATTACCCCCAAGATGTAATTATAACAGCGATTGGACGACCCCAGGACCGCTCTCTGCCAAAAAGCAATGACAACAAACCAGACCACCGTAAACCCCGCACTCCAAGCCACCTAACACTTTGAACACCCAGCAACTCAGAGGCCCGTGTAGCTAAGGGGTAATGCTCCACCCAAAAAATGTAGGAATGGCCTACCACCCAAACCTGGGAAGATGAAAAATGTAGAACTGAAAAAGAAATATAACCTAATCACTAGCATGCATGAGATAGAGAAACAGTAGACACAACCAAAGTAACAACAACTGTAGAAACCCAAGTGAAGGTGAAAACTTAAAAAAAAACCTCTGGTGAACTATCCTTCATTCCCCCAGTTCCGGAACGCTAGCTGTTCCAAAACTGGCGAGCAAACTACGTTTTGGGGTTGACGCCAATGGGCGTAACATTACAATTTATCAATATGAACACAAGACTTATAAGCAGTGGACTTCCAGCTACCTATTTCCTGAATGGCTGACGGTGAAAGCCGCCCCTATCCAAAATGAATGCATCCCAGTCTGCAACATTGAGCCCTAAATGATTCAAACAACTTTTAAAAAACAGCGGCGAACTGGAAATAAGAGTGCAGCAGAAATTGAATACCATCTTCTGGCCTGGTGGGCAAATAAACCGCTGCCAAATCAACGGGGCACAAGGCAGCCTCAGTGAATGACCTCAGCAACACCCACCAGCCCAACTGATCCGTCTTGGACTGGGCAATTTACACGTGGTCAGCCCTTCCTGGCAGACCATATTCTTAAAAAGTAGCCCAGTGTCAGATGAAGTTTTGTTAACAGCCACCAACTCACTAATCCGGAAGATGCCAAAATAGGCAAAAGAAAACACCACTCGAAACAAAGACACCTCCAACTTGTTCCCAGCCACCGCAACAAGTGCAGTCAGCAACTCGAGCAACAACCGCAGGTCAACGGGCCTGCACGTGTCTGCAACTAAGGGGCTCTCCCTAGCCCACTCTCTCAAAGCCTTATCCAGTATGAATGACTTTGTGGGGTCAACCGTCCCTAGCAATCGAGCGTGAAAGTTGATCCCAGCGATGGACTTAGTCATAGCAGCCCTTAATCTCCCTTGCGAGTAATGGTTCCACATGAAACCTAGGAAGCAAAACTTGACTGACTTACCAGCAACTAAGCGGGAAGTCTGATAAGACTCCCAATCCTGCCAAGCTGCGGAGTAGGCCCGCAAGGTCGAAGATGCCAACGAACTCAACGTCAGCTCCCTCAGGCCCATTCTATAATCTGCCAGACAGAATGCGGACAAGTTAGACTGAGAGTCGCGGCTCTCGAGTCTAACCCCTGAAATCTCCTGAAATTGATAAAGTATCCGCAATACCATTGTCAACACCGGTCACGTGCCTGGCCGTGAAGCTGATGTTAAATTGTAAACATTTCAAAACCAGATGGTGCAGCAAACGTAAAGCCTGAGGGGAGAAGGACTGCTGACTATTCACTGCTTGTACCACGCCCAAATTGTCGCTCCAAAAAATGATCATCTGATTAGTTAATCAAGGTGACCACAATTCGACCGCCACAATGATTGGGAACAAATCCAACAGAAGCAAACTCGCAGTGAAGTCCCGCCCTACCCAAGACCGGGGCCAAGGAGCAATACACCACTCCCCCTGGAAAAAGGCACCAAAACCTGATGAGCCCGCAGCATCAGTAAAGAGCTGCAGATGGGAACTGGATACCGGGGTAAGGGGCCATAACAACTCCCGATTACATTGCTCTAAAAATGACACCCAAGTTCTCAGGTCGTCGTTGATCTACCGGCACTGGCGAATGGTGTGATGTGGCTTGTGCACCCCAGCGGTGACCCTCTCCAACTTGTGGCAAAAGACCCTGCCCATTGGTATCACCCTACAGGCGAAACTGAAGGAACCCAAGTGAGACTGAACCTGACAAAGCCTAACTCTGGTCCTGCCCAAACAATCTCCGACCAAAATCAACAGCTTATTGATCCTGTCCTCAGGAAAAATGATAACAACCCATAGCCATGTCGACTTCAATACCAAGATAGGAAAGGCAACACATAGGGCCCTCAGTCTTGTCTGCCACAATGGGAATTCCCAAACTCTGAAACAACCCGGACGCAGACAGTAATACGTTCATGCAAACTGCACTATCTCTGGGGCCTATAAAGAGAAAGTTGTTTAAATAGTGAGCAATACCAGCGTGGCCCATGCTCTCCTGGATGCACCAGTGTAAAATAACTACTGCATTTCTCAAAATAGTAGGCACAAGAAATAGAACACCCCATGGGCAGGCAATTGTCAATGTAATAGGCCCCATCTAACTGGAAACCCATAAACCAAAAGGAACCAGGGTGTAAAGGGAGGAGCTGGAAAGCCGATTCGATGTCAAGCTTAGCCAGCAAGGCGCACTCACCAAATCCCTGAACCAGCTCAAGAGCCTCGTCGAAGAGTTGATAACGCACCCCCTACAGTACTCATCAGGAATTGCATCATTAACGGATCCGCCGCACGGGTAAGACAAGTGCCGGATCAAACGGAACTTGCCTTGGATCTTCTTGAGCACGACCCCTAGAGGGGAGATGCACAAGTCGGGCAAAGGTAGAAAAGGAAAAGGACCGCACATCCGACCAAATTCCACTTCCACGTCCACCTTCTGCCTAACCACCTGTGGCGAATCCAGAGCAGACTTAAAATTCCTGCGGGACACCACTTAGACTGAGTCGGGAATGGGCAACTTGAAACCAAAATAAAAACCATCCAACAGAAACCCAGCCTCCACCGGATGCGGGTATTGTGCCAGTCACTTCGACAGCTCCGACACTATTATGTGAGAAGGGGCCTTACTTAGGACTATGGGTGAGGTTCCCCTGGTCAGCGTGGCAGCTGCCAGGGGTGGACTTACAGTCCTTGGCTGGGTGGCTCGCTCTGCAAATTCTACAGGAGTGTCAAAAATGGCATTTCGCCCCCCTGTTACATTTAGAATCATTAAACGCGAAACATTTACCCTTGGCCGACGCACCCGAACTCCGCTTGCTACTGGCAAAAGCCTTTTTGCCAGGGGCCTCAACCTGCTGTCTAGACTGGTTGGTGACTTCCAACCAAACCTCAACGTCCTTACAACCCAGAGGCAAATCTTTGGCCCCATCGTGTTTCTCCCGGAACCAAGAATAAATACTTGATGACATTCTTGTATTCCCCGTGCCTGTTTTCCAAGTAGCAGGCCGAAAAAAAACAAGAAACCGTGCAACCAGTGATTATAACTACGTAAGGAATTCTCGCTGGATACACCCGCCTTTTTAGCCCAGCATAAACATTTTTCATCTCCACTGTTATGATAAAGACATCCACAAATTTTCCCTTCCTGATCCTCTCTTTCAAACTTTTCCTCAAACCCCTGGTAACCATTGCGTTAGCACAGTGTACCATGTCAGAAAACCCAGGCGTCTTGGGCGGAGTGGCTACTCTACGCAGACGCTTCATCCCATGCAGCTATTTCGCAACCGCCCTAGCTACTAGCTTAGCCATCTTGCGCGGGCGCTTAGGGGAACAGGACTGGTCGCTGCTAGCAGAGGACCTAGAGGAAGAAACAACAGAAGAGGAATCAGAAACATCATTCTCACCATCAGCTGAAGCACCAAAAAATGGGGAAACGGATGGAGGCAGAGACCCAGAGGAAACCTGTTGGTGGGACATGCTAATGACAGGGAAAGCCTGGGTAGCAGGAATCCCTGTAAGCACAACATTCTGTATAGCAACCCAAGGCTAGAGGACACCACTGATTGAGAGGACACAAAATTCACCATGCTGGTATGACCAGCAGGTGGCGATGCAGCATTACCTAACATGGGGCCAGGGAGGAAACTGGCAGCATGGCCACCAGCAACCAAACACATGAGACCCCCCTGCACAGAAGCGGCAGTGATCCCTCTCCCCCGCTGTTGAGGACCCCGAGAGTGGCAATATCAACAGCCCCAGTAGCCCCATTGCTTCCCCCAGCCGTCACAGCAGCCACCAAGCTAACGCCCAGTGCGTTGGGGGTTAACCGGGCCAGAGAGGATGGAGCTAGGACAGAGGACAGCTCAACGGGCGCAGCCAGCACCGTTAGATTTGAATCAAGATTTTGAAATTAAATGGTTCCTCTAATTATCCTAACATTCATTTACATTTTATTTTGTATTGTTTATGTTTATATATGTATCAGCTATTTCCACTGATGATCTATTCATTTGTTTCCCTACTCCATGTTGGGAGGATGACCCTGCTGGAGAGAAATATCGATGAATTTCCACTTTTAGATTAAATAAAAGGAACTAGAGCTCAAGCACCACCATTTTCAATTCAAGGGATTTAAAAAGGAAGAAGGAAAAAGAGGGGGTGGGGAAGGGAGAGAGAAAGAAAGGAGAAGAGTAAAAAAAGAAAAAAAATATATATATTTATTTCTTTATTTATTTATTTGGGAGGACTTCCCGTCAATGACCCGCACATGACTTCTGGTGATTGGTGGAACGCAAATCAACGTCACTTCCAGTTCCGGTTCCGGCCGGAACAGGAAGTACCGGAAATGGACAAATGGCACACCTCTAATCATTTATGGACAGTATAAAAGGACATTCACTTAGCACTGGTGACATACAGCCTTGAAAAAGGGACTTGGACGTCCCGAAACGCGTCAGAGTTTGCCAGTTTGCCACTCAGTGCCCACGGATGTTTATGGACTGTTGGATCCAGTGAAAGATCTCGTTTGGAAATCAAACTCTAGGAGCCATATGCTGGGTATTTTTCCCAGGAGTACTCTGCATTCTTCACCTGTGGCTCCTTTTCCTCCATTTGGTAGAACGTCTTTCCATACAAGTTTTCATTTGTTTGTTATTGCTCATTTGCATTTTATATGTTTTTAGTGTAGTGTTCATAATAAAATATCATGTTATTATCATTACACTCTGATTGGATCCCTTAGACTTCATATGTTTTCTAACACCCAATGAAAGAGGATGCATATCAGTAACACCTGACTTGCGCCAATTGGGAGGAACCATTTTCTTTTATTTGTTTCATATTCTGATTAGGAGTTTTTGAGGGAAGCTCCTGGATTCTCCCTGGGCTTGCACTAGTCTTACAGTGCAGCAAGCAACCTCAAAATGTGCCATTGTGCAGCCAGCACCAGGACCACTCCACCACCCGCCAGGTTATCCAGCACCACATGTCCCGGCTTAGTGCACCCGGCCGCGGCCAACCTGCAGGACATGGCGAGGAGGTGCGCAGGGAACCAGTGGGAGATGAGATGCCAGGGGCATTGGCAGTGGCAGAGGCAGCATGAGACGGACTAACCGCCACCGGAGAATCCGCAAGAGGAGACCTAACTCCTAACACAGCAGCAGGAGGAGGTCAGTGGGCGGGCAGGTTCAGCCAGCTAGGGAAGGGGGGGAGCAGAGCGCCTTGGCCATGGCATCACACAATTGAGGCACAATGAATAACAGAGAAGTGAAAACCAGAAAGAAAGCAGGTAGAGGAAGAAAAAGGGAGAGGAAAAGAGAACAGGAGAGAGACAAAGGGAGACCACTTATCTGCTTTCCATGCACTCAAAAGGAAGTGCTGATTATTCAAATGCCTATAAATACCCCTCTTATGTTACCTCCCCTAACTCCCCTGATAGGCTAACTACAACTACATCCAAACCCCTCACAGGCGAAGCTAATCTACCTAACAACAATTCTCTTTCTTTAACCCATCCCGAACCAAAGACTCATATCATTTCGTTCCTATGCAGCCCTCATGTAATCTTCCACATGGCACTTTGTATCATAGACTCCATGCCATAGTGCATAATAGTCCAGATGGCACAGGGAATAATACTCCACATGGCACTGTATATAATTATTCAGCTGGCACTATGCATATCAGTCCACATAGCACAGTGCATCACAGTCCAGTTGGCACAGGAAATACTAGTCCTCCAAATGGCACTGTGCATAATTATCCAGCTGGCACTATGCATTAGTCCACATGGCACAGTGCATAACAGTCCAGATGGCACAGAAAGTACTAGTCCACATGGCACAGTGCATAACAGTCCAGATGGCACAGGAAGTACTAGTCCACATGACACTGTGTATAATTAAAGCTATGGGTTTGCCAGCCGCACAAGCTCAATATATTAAATCAGTGTGTTTTGATCTGTAGCCCATGTTCATCTCTAACATTCATGTATCTGAAAGTTCTAGATGTGTTCCGGAATATGTAAGGATGTTGGGGGTGCTACCTGGAGTGAAAACCATAGACAAATACACAGAAAGTGCCTGAAGAGCACGGAACTAGACTCTCATAGGGGGAGCACTCAAACTGATCTTTGTTATATTGAGAAATAGGGTCTGTTCAGAGAGAATTAGTAAAACTTAAAATTTAATGTTAAATCATAAAAGTGAGATAGGGATACTCACAAGAATTTAAAAGGCAGAATCTGGAAGCCACTTTCTCAAAGCCATGCCTGCTCTTTTTCCATATTAAATATCTAATATATAAGGTGCACAGTCATACTTGTGATATAACATTATTATACTAAAAATAAGGTGCACAGTCGTACCTGTGATAGAGCATTATTATATTACAATTTTTTGGAACCTGTGATTCTTTTACATTGCGTGTTAATCTTGTGTGTCAAATATTTTGCCTTTTAAATTCTTGTGAGTATCCCTATCTCACTTGTATGATTTAACATTAAAAGTTAAGTTTTACTAATTGTCTCTGAACAGATCCTTGTTCTCAATATAACAAAGATCAGTTTGAGTGCTCCCCCTATGAGAGTCTAGTGCCGTGCTCTTCAGGCACTTTCTGTGTATTTGACTGTGCATAATTATCCAGCTGGCACTATGCTTATCAGTCCATATAGCACAGTGGCTAACAGTCCAGATGGCACAGGAAGTACTAGTCCACATGACACTGTGCATATTTATCTAGTTGGCACTATGCATAATTCCAAATGGCACAGTGCATAAAAGTCCAGATGCCACAATGCATAATAGTTCAGATGGCACAGGAAATACTAGTCCACATGGCACTGTGCATAATTATCCAGCTGGCACTATGCATACCAGTCCACATAGTACACTTTTATTGGCAAGCTGCTCAATCAGATTGTGATGTCACTCAGGTGCTAAAAGGGAGGGGTAATTCTATGCAAGAAAAAAACATTTTGCTATCCCTAATCAGAATCAGAATCAGCTTTATCGGCCAGGTATACTTGAATATACTAGGAATTTGTCTTCGGTTTGCTATACAACTGCCAAGTAGGTGACAGATAAGCAGGTGGTGCGGGGGGGGGGGGGGGGCAAGTAAAGTCACACAGATAGGCATACTGTAGGGACACGAGTTAGTTACATGTACGTCTAGTTAGACAATGTTCAGGAGTTCAGCAGGCGGACCGCTTGGGAAAATAAACTTTTGAGGCTTCTGGTGGACCTGGCGGGGACGTCCCTGTAACGCCTGCCTGAAGGAAGCAAGTTAAACATGCTGTGGCCGGGGTGTAGCTGGTCTTTTACTATCTTCGTTGCCCGCTTTTTAGCTCTGGACAGGTACAGGTCCTGGACTGAGGGAAGGTCGGCCCCGATGATCTTCTCTGCGGTTCTGAGCACCTTTTGGAGCCTGCATCTGTCCCTCGCGCTGGCAGAGCCGTACCATACCAGTATTGAGGAGCACGGTACAGACTCCACAATCGCGGAGTAGAAGAGGAGCAGAAGCTTCTGTGGGATGTTCAACTTCCTTAGTTGCCTGAGGAAGAACAACCTTTGCTGCGCTTTCCCAACAGTGGCGTCAGCGTTGGACCCCCATTTAAGGTCCCGGGAGATTGTGGTCCCTAGAAACTTGAAGGAGTCCACAATTCGATACCACACTGTCAGCAATCGTTAGCGGAGGTGCACTAGATTACTTCTTCCTGAAGTCCACTATCATCTCGACAGTTTTGAGGGGGTTGAGCTCAAGGTTGTTGTGGATGCCCCACTGGGCCAACCGGTCTACTTCCCGTCTATAGGCCGATTCGTCCCCGTCCTTGATGAGGCCAATGACGGTGGTGTCATCGGCGAATTTGATGCACACTGAGTGAAAAATAACACTACATAATAATCAGATAATACAGAGATCTTAGTTGCGTATATCTGCAGATATAGGATTAAGTCCCCAGGCCGAACAGCAAGGTGTCTCTTTCACTGGGGGTCCTAAATACTAGGTATGGGTCCAGACCCATGAACACCGAGAATCTGCATGATATACCCATTAATTATGCTCCATGCAGTCGTAAATTCAAATTGTATTTTAATACGCTGCCTAGCTGTGGCAATTAATCTCCTCTCATATAGAGAAACCTCCAATTGAACGGAACATGGAAGCCGCACACCTTTACTCCAATTAGATATCCCACTATAAAACTAATTAGTGGGCATATAATAGTGCATCTCAAAAAGGGATACAAAGTACATTCATTACAGTTTGGAATTTCTTAAAGTGCAGAATTCTATTGTGCACCACAAATAACGTGAAATCTAAACTTAATATAATATATCATAAATCATGTCAAATTAAGTACTTAACTTATTTCAAAAGAGTGCTCCAAAAAAGCAATCTATTTCTTCTGTTGGTCTTTCCCAACAAAACATTTATAAGCACGTTTAGTTTTTGATTGCAGGAGCACCTCCAGCTTTGTGAATTACTATCAATCCAAACTTTGGTATATTATCGTAGCTAGTTTTCTAAATTGATCTGTGATTAATACATTCTCACTGCCTGTCTGGTGCGGGATAAAAATTCGATGTTGCAAAGCTGGAGATATCACTGATATCTCCTGCTTACCTTTCACTCCTGATTCGTTCCTCTGTCCCCATACTGAACTATGGAGACCTTCATTTATCAAACTTCAAAAACAGAAAGATTTCGGAGTTTAGCTATGGAAACCTACTGTATGCCACCTTCACATAGAGTTCATTTCTGGAGCCCCACTCCCTCCTATGGGAAGGAGGTCTACTAAGTACAGACTATGGAGGGATCCATTTGGAATGTATAGATGAATCCTATTTAAGGATGTGTTTTAATGTAGTCTTCCTTCATATTTCAGTGGTACTGTATTCCCTGTAAGGGAGCATAACTGAACAGTCTGGGTGTTACTCCTTTGCAGAGCTTTCTTTCTGAATAAGCTATTATGCAAATCTTCGTTGGTTCCCTTACTCTTTTTTTGTGTTCTGCAGTGACTCACTTACACTTGCTACAATTTAGATAGATAGATAGATAGATAGATAGATAGATAGATAGATAGATAGATAGATAGATAGATAGATAGATAGATAGATAGTAACAGGATCAGGGAAACAGGTACCATCTTGGGTAGATGGCAGTATGCAGCAACTGAGAGATCACACAAGGGGGTAAATTTACTAAGGTGGGAGATTTTTAGACCTGGTGATGTTGCCCATGGCAACCAATCAGATTCTACTTACCATTTATCTAGCTGCTTCTAGCAGATAATAGATATAATCTGATTGGTTGCTATGGGCAACATCACCAGTTCTAAAAATCTCCCACCTTAGTAAATTTACCCCAAGTTGGTTGGTTTAGTGCAACTGGCCTCAGTTAGTTTTATTGTGCAAAAAAACAGAAATAAGCACCCAAAACAAAATCTCTTGCCACCTGGCACTAATTAAATACAGGATAATCCTAACTCACTAAACAAAAAAATACAAGGAGAAGTTTACCAGGCACAGCTCGCTGGTTTCCAAAAGCAGATCATAATCAGGCTGACAGATTTTTAACACACCCATACAGCTGAAAGTCCTAATTAGGGGATGCTGTCAAGATGCCGTCTGTCAGTATCCCTGCAGTCGAAATACCGACAGCCTTTATAATCCTGATGCCGGAACTCTGTAAGGGCCAGGAGATCTATACCAGAAACCTTACAGCCAGCATCCAGACCACAAGAATATCTGGCCTGTTAGTTTTAGGGCCAGGGAATGGGAGGGGGGGGGGTTATGTTTAGGTGCCAGATGTGGGGTTACGGTTAGGCTGCGGAGGAGGGGAACGTTACAGTTAGGATGCGAGGAGGAAGGCACCCCTGGGGGGGGGGTCAGGCTGCAGGGGAGGGAAGGTTAGGTTTAGGAGGCAGTTATATGTATATGGAGTTAGGTTTAGGCAGCTCCGGGGGTGGTTACGGTCAGGCAATAAGGGGGATAGTTAGGGGGTAAGGGAGAGGGGAAAACAGACCACTGTTGCCTCTGTCGGTCTTTCACTCATTGGGTTCACGTCATCGGTATTATGACCGCCAAGATCCCATAAGCTGGCATTTCATACTGAAACCCTAATTAGCCTTCTACGAGGCTAATCGACCCGAACTGGGCCTAAATGGATGGAGAACCCACCCTTTCTTCTCACATCCAAACCCAGGACCCTAATCCGAATCCTACCAAAAGCTCTCAGCAGTACCAACACGATATTCCTGGGGTTTTAATATATATAGGTAAGAAAACTGGCCTTCCACCTTGATTCTAATGATCTTGTCACAATATATATGTATGTATGTATATATATATATATATATATATAGATATATACAGTATATATACTATTGCAATAGGTCAAGTGTATTTAACATGCCACTGTCTACACATGGCCATTAGCAGTGGCTTTATAGAGTCCATATGTTCCTAGATAAAGTGTGTGGAGTTGGATGCTGTTTAAATAATAATTAGTCACACTCCAGGAGAACCTATAATACAGTATATAACCATACTCTGTTTTCTTACTCTTAGAAATTCAAAGAAAACATTAAGTATGCACCATTGGACACGGTTTCCACCATTGGCTGTGCTCTGTCCATGGCTGGATTAAGCATTACGATTATATTTTTACTGTATTCCAGGTAAGACAGACAAACACTAATGCTTAACTTAAGTGATGTTTTGAATTGTACAAAAATTTGCCACCATATCATTACTGAGCAAGTACTATAATAAAATGGAATGCAAGTGAATATTGCAATTATACTTTATTGTAAAAACTGCAACATTCTCATTCCACTGCGCTATAAACCTAATTTTAATTTTCTAAGATTGTCTCACCTTGTCCTCAAGAAACCCTCTCTTGACCCTGACTCTCTCTCCTCCCTTTTCCCTCAAATTTCCTAGAGGATTGTGTACAGTAGCTCTGCCTTATGACATTTCTTTCTACGCACTCCCTTGATCCTCCCCATTCCATGAAACTGTCCTCACAGTATTCACCAGTAACCAACTCACCACCAAATTTAAGGGTCACTACTCTGTCCTCATAAACGGAATGCCAACTTATATACCGTTGATTCTCCTCCTACCTCTTTATTCGATCCTTCTCTGCTAACTCCACCTCACCCCTTATTTGCTCTACCTGTAGGTGTTCTACAGTAGTTTGTCCTTGGCCCTTATCTCTTCTCTCTCTTTATATCCTCCCTTGTATATCACATAAGCTCTTTTGGCCTCCAGTAACATCTTTATACTGTAGTCACTCAAATCTCCATATCTGCTTTTCTCCATCAAACTTCTCTTTCATCTCTAATTGCTTCTCTGCCATGTCATTCTGAATACCCCAACACTTTCAGGTGCTTACCATGGCTGAAATAGAACTCATTGTTATCCCCCTTACATAACTCATTTATCCTCCACCCCTCTCTATCTCCATTGATAACATGGTCTCATCTGTCCGCCGTGTCCACTTTCTTGGTGTCTGCTTTCTACTTATCTCAAAACATTTATGTTACAGTATCTCTCAATCAAGTCACTTTCACCCCCATAATATCTCTAGCATTTGGCCTTCCCTCACCCCAGATGCCACAAAAACCTGTATCATGCACTTCTGCCTTGACTACTGTAACCTTCTACTTCCTGATCTCCTTCTATTTCACCTCTCCCTACTCCAATCTACTGTATCCTTAACGCTGCTACCCATCTCATTTTCCTCTCTCAACATCTGTGTCTCCCATCTTAACCTCATTCACTGGCAGCCTATCCCCTTCAGAATCCAGTTCAAAATCTTCACCCTTACTTACAAATCCCTCAATAACTCTTTCCCGACCTACATCTTTAATGTAATTCTTGTCCACCTTACCTCTATTTTTGGTCACTTCCTCCCATGCCACCTCCATGATTTCTCCAGCAGAGCCCCCTCTTTTGGAACACACTCCATTGTCATGTCTGATTCTTTCAGTCTCCCAGGATATAAACTTTCCCTTAAGATACACCATTTTACGAGACTTCTAACTTTCTTCTTAACTCATCTCTCACTTCCTCCTTCTACATTCTACTTTCCAATTCACCCTCTTTTTCCCCATGCATGCACAATGTAAGCTCTAAGACAGAGCCTTCTTCCCTCTTGCTCTTCTTTTACATTATACAGGGTGATTCAAAAGTCACAGTACACCCTTTTGTTTCAAAAACTGTGCCGGAAATGGGAAAACTGAATACTCCAGTAAGGTATGGGTGATTCGAGTTGATCGCTCCTTGCAGATTTTCGCAACGGAGCGACTAATGCTAAAATGCGCATGCGCATGGTACGCAGTGCACATGTGCTAAGTATTCTAACACAAAACTTAGTAGATTTACTCACTTCCGAACGAAGAATTTTCACCGTTGTAGTGATCGGAGTGTGATTGACAGGAAGTGGGTGTTTTTGGGCTGAAACTGGCCGTTTTCTGGGAGTGTGCAGAAAAACGCAGGCGTGTCAGGGAAAAACGCGGGAGTGTCTGGAGAAACGGGGGAGTGGCTGGCCGAACGCAGGGCGTGTTTGTGACGTCAAACCAGGAACGAAACGGCCTGAGCTGATCGCAATCTGTGAGTAGGTCTGGAGCTACTCAGAAACTGCTAAGAATGTTCTATTCGCAATTCTGCTAATCTTTCGTTCGCTATTCTGCTAAGCTAAAATACACTCCCAGAGGGTGGTGGCCTAGCGTGTGCAATGCTGCTAAAAGCAGCTAGCGAGCGAACAACTCGGAATGACCCCCAATACCCCATAATAACAACGTGAAAAAAGTTTTTTTGAGATTTTTGCAAATGTATTAAAAATAAAAAACTATGAAATCACATGTACATAAGTATTCACAGCCTTTGCTCAATAGTTTGTTCATGCACCTTTGGCAGCAATTATAGCCTCAAGTCTTTTTGAATATGATGCCACAAGCTTGGGCAGTTTCACCCATTTCTCTTTGCAGCACCTCTCAAGCTCCATCAAGTTGGATGGGAAGCATCGGTGCACAGCCATTTTTAGATCTCTCCAGAGATGCTCAATCGGATTCAGGTCTGGGCTCTGGCTGGGCCACTCAAGGACATTCACAGAGTTGTGCCTCAAGCACCCAAAGCATAATCCGTGATAAGGTGCCACAGGAGCCTTGATAATAGAGATGAGCGGGTTCGGTTTCTCTGAATCCGAACCCGCCCGAACTTCATGTTTTTTTACACGGGTCCGAGCGACTCGGATCTTCCCGCCTTGCTCGGTTAACCCGAGCGCGCCCGAACGTCATCATCACGCTGTCGGATTCTCGCGAGGCTCGGATTCTATCGCGAGACTCGGATTCTATATAAGGAGCCGCGCGTCGCGGCCATTTTCACACGTGCATTGAGATTGATAGGGAGTGGACGTGGCTGGCGTCCTCTCCGTTTAGAAATTAAAATAGATAGGAGAGTGAGAGTGAGACACTTCATTTACTTACTGGAGCTTAGGAGGAGTTATACTAGTGACTGATGACCAGTGACCTGACCACCAGTGCAGTTTTATAATTTATTATTATTTAATAATCCGTTCTGTTCTTGTTCTCTGCCTGAAAAAAACGATACACAGTGACTCAGTCACACTCACATACCATATCTGTGCTCAGCCGAGTGTGCTGCATCATCTATGTATAATATCTGACTGTGCTCAGTGCTCACACAGCTTAATTGTGGGGGAGACTGGGGAGCAGTTATAGGTTATAGCAGGAGCCAGGAGTACATATTAAACAGTGCACACTTTTGCTGCCAGAGTGCCACTGCCAGTGTGACTGACCACTGACCACTGTGACCAGTGACCTGACCACACTGACCACCAGTATAGTATATTGTGATTGTCTGCCTGAAAAAGTACACTCGTCGTGTGACTTGTGTGGTGTTTTTTTATTCTATAAAAATTAAAAAACTCATTCTGCTGACAGACAGTGTCCAGCAGGTCCGTCATTATATAATATATACCTGTCCGGCTGCAGTAGTGATATATATATATTTTTTATATCATTATTTATCATCCAGTCTATACTAGCAGCAGACACAGTACGGTAGTTCACGGCTGTAGCTACCTCTGTGTCGGCACTCGGCAGTCCATCCATAATTGTATACCACCTACCCGTGGTTTTTTTTTTCTTTCTTCTTTATACATACTACATCTCATTATCATCCAGTCTATATTAGCAGCAGACACAGTACGGTAGTCCACGGCTGTAGCTACCTCTGTGTCGGCACTTGGCAGTCCATCCATAATTGTATACCACCTACTCGTGGTTTTTTTTTTCTTTCTTCTTTATACATTACATACTACATCTCATTATCATCCAGTCTATATTAGCAGCAGACACAGTACGGTAGTCCACGGCTGTAGCTACCTCTGTGTCGGCACTCGGCAGTCCATCCATAATTGTATACCACCTACCCGTGGTTTTTTTTTCTTTCTTCTTTATACATACTACATCTCATTATCATCCAGTCTATATTAGCAGCAGACACAGTACAGTACGGTAGTCCACGGCTGTAGCTACCTCTGTGTCGGCACTCGGCAGTCCATCCATAATTGTATACCACCTACCCGTGGTTTTTTTTTTCTTTCTTCTTTATACATACTACATCTCATTATCATCCAGTCTATATTAGCAGCAGACACAGTACAGTACGGTAGTCCACGGCTGTAGCTACCTCTGTGTCGGCACTCGGCAGTCCATCCATAATTGTATACCACCTACCCGTGGTTTTTTTTTTCTTTCTTCTTTATACATACTACATCTCATTATCATCCAGTCTATATTAGCAGCAGACACAGTACAGTACGGTAGTCCACGGCTGTAGCTACCTCTGTGTCGGCACTCGGCAGTCCATCCATAATTGTATACCACCTACCCGTGGTTTTTTTTTTCTTTCTTCTTTATACATTACATACTACATCTCATTATCATCCAGTCTATATTAGCAGCAGACACAGTACGGTAGTCCACGGCTGTAGCTACCTCTGTGTCGGCACTCGGCAGTCCATCCATAATTGTATACCACCTACCCGTGGTTTTTTTTTTCTTTCTTCTTTATACATACTACATCTCATTATCAACCAGTCTATATTAGCAGCAGACACAGTACGGTAGTCCACGGCTGTAGCTACCTCTGTGTCGGCACTCGGCAGTCCATCCATAATTGTATACCACCTACCCGTGTGTTTTTTTTTCTTTCTTCTTTATACATACTACATCTCATTATCATCCAGTCTATATTAGCAGCAGACATAGTACAGTACGGTAGTCCACGGCTGTAGCTACCTCTGTGTCGGCATTCGGCAGTCCATCCATAAGTATACTAGTATCCATCCATCTCCATTGTTTACCTGAGGTGCCTTTTAGTTGTGCCTATTAAAATATGGAGAACAAAAATGTTGAGGTTCCAAAATTAGGGAAAGATCAAGATCCACTTCCACCTCGTGCTGAAGCTGCTGCCACTAGTCATGGCCGAGACGATGAAATGCCAGCAACGTCGTCTGCCAAGGCCGATGCCCAATGTCATAGTACAGAGCATGTCAAATCCAAAACACCAAATATCAGTAAAAAAAGGACTCCAAAACCTAAAATAAAATTGTCGGAGGAGAAGCGTAAACTTGCCAATATGCCATTTACCACACGGAGTGGCAAGGAACGGCTGAGGCCCTGGCCTATGTTCATGGCTAGTGGTTCAGCTTCACATGAGGATGGAAGCACTCAGCCTCTCGCTAGAAAACTGAAAAGACTCAAGCTGGCAAAAGCACCGCAAAGAACTGTGCGTTCTTCGAAATCCCAAATCCACAAGGAGAGTCCAATTGTGTCGGTTGCGATGCCTGACCTTCCCAACACTGGACGTGAAGAGCATGCGCCTTCCACCATTTGCACGCCCCCTGCAAGTGCTGGAAGGAGCACCCGCAGTCCTGATCCTGATAGTCAGATTGAAGATGTCAGTGTTGAAGTACACCAGGATGAGGAGGATATGGGTGTTGCTGGCGCTGGGGAGGAAATTGACCAGGAGGATTCTGATGGTGAGGTGGTTTGTTTAAGTCAGGCACCCGGGGAGACACCTGTTGTCCGTGGGAGGAATAGGGCCATTGACATGCCTGGTCAAAATACAAAAAAAATCAGCTCTTCGGTGTGGAAGTATTTCACCAGAAATGCGGACAACATTTGTCAAGCCGTGTGTTGCCTTTGTCAAGCTGTAATAAGTAGGGGTAAGGACGTTAACCACCTCGGAACATCCTCCCTTATACGTCACCTGCAGCGCATTCATAATAAGTCAGTGACAAGTTCAAAAACTTTGGGTGACAGCGGAAGCAGTCCACTGACCAGTAAATCCCTTCCTCTTGTAACCAAGCTCACGCAAACCACCCCACCAACTCCCTCAGTGTCAATTTCCTCCTTACCCAGGAATGCCAATAGTCCTGCAGGCCATGTCACTGGCAATTCTGACGAGTCCTCTCCTGCCTGGGATTCCTCCGATGCATCCTTGAGTGTAATGCCTACTGCTGCTGGCGCTGCTGTTGTTGCTGCTGGGAGTCGATCGCCATCCCAGAGGGGAAGTCGTAAGCCCACTTGTACTACTTCCAGTAAGCAATTGACTGTCCAACAGTCCTTTGCGAGGAAGATGAAATATCACAGCAGTCATCCTGCTGCAAAGCGGATAACTGAGACCTTGACAACTATGTTGGTGTTAGACGTGCATCCGGTATCCGCCGTTAGTTCACAGGGAACTAGACAATTTATTGAGGCAGTGTGCCCCCGTTACCAAATACCATCTAGGTTCCACTTCTCTAGGCAGGCGATACCGAGAATGTATACGGACGTCAGAAAAAGACTCACCAGTGTCCTAAAAAATGCAGTTGTACCCAATGTCCACTTAACCACGGACATGTGGACAAGTGGAGCAGGGCAGGGTCAGAACTATATGACTGTGACAGCCCACTGGGTAGATGTATGGACTCCCGCCGCAAGAACAGCAGCGGCGGCACCAGTAGCAGCATCTCGCAATCGCCAACTCTTTCCTAGGCAGGCTACGCTTTGTATCACCGGTTTCCAGAATACGCACACAGCTGAAAACCTCTTACGGCAACTGAGGAAGATCATCGCGGAATGGCTTACCCCAATTGGACTCTCCTGTGGATTTGTGGCATCGGACAACGCCAGCAATATTGTGTGTGCATTAAATATGGGCAAATCCCAGCACGTCCCATGTTTTGCACATACCTTGAATTTGGTGGTGCAGAATTTTTTAAAAAACGACAGGGGCGTGCAAGAGATGCTGTCGGTGGCCAGAAGAATTGCGGGACACTTTCGGCGTACAGGCACCACGTACAGAAGACTGGAGCACCACCAAAAACTACTGAACCTGCCCTGCCATCATCTGAAGCAAGAAGTGGTAACGAGGTGGAATTCAACCCTCTATATGCTTCAGAGGTTGGAGGAGCAGCAAAAGGCCATTCAAGCGTATACAATTGAGCACGATATAGGAGGTGGAATGCACCTGTCTCAAGCGCAGTGGAGAATGATTTCAACGTTGTGCAAGGTTCTGATGCCCTTTGAACTTGCCACACGTGAAGTCAGTTCAGACACTGACAGCCTGAGTCAGGTCATTCCCCTCATCAGGCTTTTGCAGAAGAAGCTGGAGACATTGAAGGAGGAGCTAACACGGAGCGATTCCGCTAGGCATGTGGGACTTGTGGATGGAGCCCTTAATTCGCTTAACAAGGATTCACGGGTGGTCAATCTGTTGAAATCAGAGCACTACATTTTGGCCACCGTGCTCGATCCTAGATTTAAAGCCTACCTTGGATCTCTCTTTCCGGCAGACACAAGTCTGCTGGGGTTGAAAGACCTGCTGGTGAGAAAATTGTCAAGTCAAGCGGAACGCGACCTGTCAACATCTCCTCCTTCACATTCTCCCGCAACTGGGGGTGCGAGGAAAAGGCTAAGAATTCCGAGCCCACCCGCTGGCGGTGATGCAGGGCAGTCTGGAGCGACTGCTGATGCTGACATCTGGTCCGGACTGAAGGACCTGACAACGATTACGGACATGTCGTCTACTGTCACTGCATATGATTCTCTCCCCATTGAAAGAATGGTGGAGGATTATATGAGTGACCGCATCCAAGTAGGCACGTCACACAGCCCGTACTTATACTGGCAGGAAAAAGAGGCAATTTGGAGGCCCTTGCACAAACTGGCTTTATTCTACCTAAGTTGCCCTCCCACAAGTGTGTACTCCGAAAGAGTGTTTAGTGCCGCCGCTCACCTTGTCAGCAATCGGCGTACGAGGTTACATCCAGAAAATGTGGAGAAGATGATGTTCATTAAAATGAATTATAATCAATTCCTCCGCGGAGACATTGACCAGCAGCAATTGCCTCCACAAAGTACACAGGGAGCTGAGATGGTGGATTCCAGTGGGGACGAATTGATAATCTGTGAGGAGGGGGATGTACACGGTGATATATCGGAGGATGATGATGAGGTGGACATCTTGCCTCTGTAGAGCCAGTTTGTGCAAGGAGAGATTAATTGCTTCTTTTTTGGTGGGGGTCCAAACCAACCCGTCATATCAGTCACAGTCGTGTGGCAGACCCTGTCACTGAAATGATGGGTTGGTTAAAGTGTGCATGTCCTGTTTATACAACATAAGGGTGGGTGGGAGGGCCCAAGGACAATTCCATCTTGCACCTCTTTTTTCTTTAATTTTTCTTTGCGTCATGTGCTGTTTGGGGAGGGTTTTTTGGAAGGGCCATCCTGCGTGACACTGCAGTGCCACTCCTAGATGGGCCCGGTGTTTGTGTCGGCCACTAGGGTCGCTTATCTTACTCACACAGCTACCTCATTGCGCCTCTTTTTTTCTTTGCGTCATGTGCTGTTTGGGGAGGGTTTTTTGGAAGGGACATCCTGCGTGACACTGCAGTGACACTCCTAGATGGGCCCGGTGTTTGTGTCGGCCACTAGGGTCGCTTATCTTACTCACACAGCTACCTCATTGCGCCTCTTTTTTTCTTTGCGTCATGTGCTGTTTGGGGAGGGTTTTTTGGAAGGGACATCCTGCGTGACACTGCAGTGACACTCCTAGATGGGCCCGGTGTTTGTGTCGGCCACTAGGGTCGCTTATCTTACTCACACAGCTACCTCATTGCGCCTCTTTTTTTCTTTGCGTCATGTGCTGTTTGGGGAGGGTTTTTTGGAAGGGACATCCTGCGTGACACTGCAGTGCCACTCCTAGATGGGCCCGGTGTTTGTGTCGGCCACTAGGGTCGCTTATCTTACTCACACAGCTACCTCATTGCGCCTCTTTTTTTCTTTGCATCATGTGCTGTTTGGGGAGGGTTTTTTGGAAGGGACATCCTGCGTGACACTGCAGTGCCACTCCTAGATGGGCCCGGTGTTTGTGTCGGCCACTAGGGTCGCTTATCTTACTCACACAGCTACCTCATTGCGCCTCTTTTTTTCTTTGCGTCATGTGCTGTTTGGGGAGGGTTTTTTGGAAGGGACATCCTGCGTGACACTGCAGTGCCACTCCTAGATGGGCCAGGTGTTTGTGTCGGCCACTAGGGTCGCTTAGCTTAGTCATCCAGCGACCTCGGTGCAAATTTTAGGACTAAAAATAATATTGTGAGGTGTGAGGTATTCAGAATAGACTGAAAATGAGTGGAAATGATGGTTTTTGAGGTTAATAATACTTTGGGATCAAAATGACCCCCAAATTCTATGATTTAAGCTGTTTTTAGGTTTTTTGGAAAAAAACACCCGAATCCAAAACACACCCGAATCCGACAAAAAAAATTCGGTTAGGTTTTGCCAAAACGCGGTCGAACCCAAAACACGGCCGCGGAACCGAACCCAAAACCAAAACACAAAACCCGAAAAATGTCCGGCGCTCATCTCTACTTGATAACACAAGGAATCGTGAACTTATCCCCGATCCTATGTGTTCGGGGGTTCAATTTCAGATGGTCAAAACGGCTCTATTTGGATACTGCAATAATGACCATCGCTGGATGAAGTAAATCCAACAAAAGATATCTTGTCATATACTGTAGGAATTTATTTTCAAGAATTATTCTAAAGATTTCAATGTATTGGTGACACCAGGCATTTTCAATGGATTTGCGATAGAGCAGATGAAATGTGCTACTTGTAAATACACATAAAGCTGTTAGTGGAGAATATGGCATTTGTCATGGATAGTTTGGAATGTAGATATGAGTCCCCCATGATCAAAAAAGTCATTCATTAGCCCAATTTCATTCACCTTCCCTTGAAGGAATATACAGTAGTATTATACAGCGATGGAAAAGAATATACTCTAAGAGAAAGAGAAGGGATATACTGTAAGAGAAAGAGGTATGGGGCCGGATGTAATGGCTTGCGAGATGGCCAGAGCTTCAAGACTCCGGCCGAACTCATATGTTTTTTTAAAGCAGCAAACATTTACAAGGCACAACCTGGTTGGTTTTCCCTTTGTAAACGTTTGCTGCTTTAAAAAAAGTACAAGTTTGGCCAGAGTCTCGGAGCTCCGGCCGTCTCGCAAGCTATTAGATCTGGCCCATGATGTCTAGAGAGTTTGGAGTTAATAGCAACACAAGAAAACTACAGTAGGTGTAATGAAAGAGAATATTAGCAAAAATATGGGACGTTATTCTTAGGAGCATATGCAGTATGAGATCTGCAGGGGGAAAAGGGGAAACAGTTCTAATTAATTGGATTTGTGGGTACTTTTTTCAATGTTTAACAACCATTCTGTCACATAATGGGGGAAAAAAACTGCTTGGAAGAATGATAGAATGTCAGGCAATCCCAATCTACCTTCCTATCTAGGCAAACACATTTTAGCTATGGCAATGTGAGGTATGCGATAACTGACCGTATAGTAAACCAAACTAGATGAACTTGAACTGGGAGAATAGGCATAACTGTAATATATATTAGAGATGAGCGGGTTCGGTTTCTTTGAATCCGAACCCGCACGAACTTCACTTTTTTTTTCACGGGTCCGAGCGACTCGGATCTTCCCGCCTTGCTCGGTTAACCCGAGCGCGCCCGAACGTCATCATGACGCTGTCGGATTCTCGCGAGACTCGGATTCTATATAAGGAGCCGCGCGTCGCCGCCATTTTCACACGTGCATTGAGATTGATAGGGAGAGGACGTGGCTGGCGTCCTCTCCATTTAGATTAGATTTAGAAGAGAGAGAGAGAGAGAGATTGCTGTGATACTGTAGATTAGAAGAGAGTGCAGACAGAGTTTAGTGACTGACGACCACAGTGACCAGTGACCACCAGAGACAGTGCAGTTGTTTGTTTTATTTAATATATCCGTTCTCTGCCTGAAAAAAACGATACACAGTCACACAGTGACTCAGTCTGTGTGCACTGCTCAGCCCAGTGTGCTGCACATCAATGTATTGTATATAAAGCTTATAATTGTGGGGGAGACTGGGGAGCACTGCAGGTTGTTATAGCAGGAGCCAGGAGTACATGATAAATAATATTATATTAAAATTAAACAGTGCACACTTTTGCTGCAGGAGTGCCACTGCCAGTGTGACTAGTGGTGACCAGTGCCTGACCACCAGTATATTAGTAGTATTGTATACTATCTCTTTATCAACCAGTCTATATTAGCAGCAGACACAGTACAGTGCGGTAGTTCACGGCTGTGGCTACCTCTGTGTCGGCACTCGGCAGGCAGTCCGTCCATCCATAATTGTATTATAATATATACCACCTAACCGTGGTTTTTTTTTCATTCTTTATACCGTCGTCATACTAGTTGTTACGAGTATACTACTATCTCTTTATCAACCAGTGTACAGTGCGGTAGTTCACGGCTGTGGCTACCTCTGTGTCGGCACTCGGCAGGCAGTCCGTCCAACCATAATTGTATTATATACCACCTAACCGTGGTTTTTTTTTCATTCTTTATACCGTCGTCATACTAGTTGTTACGAGTATACTACTATCTCTTTATCAACCAGTGTACAGTGCGGTAGTTCACGGCTGTGGCTACCTCTGTGTCGGCACTCGGCAGGCAGTCCGTCCAACCATAATTGTATTATAATATATACCACCTAACCGTGGTTTTTTTTTCATTCTTTATACCGTCGTCATACTAGTTGTTACGAGTATACTACTATCTCTTTATCAACCAGTGTACAGTGCGGTAGTTCACGGCTGTGGCTACCTCTGTGTCGGCACTCGGCAGGCAGTCCGTCCAACCATAATTGTATTATAATATATACCACCTAACCGTGGTTTTTTTTTCATTCTTTATACCGTCGTCATACTAGTTGTTACGAGTATACTACTATCTCTTTATCAACCAGTGTACAGTGCGGTAGTTCACGGCTGTGGCTACCTCTGTGTCGGCACTCGGCAGGCAGTCCGTCCATCCATAATTGTATTATATACCACCTAACCGTGGTTTTTTTATACCACCTAACCGTGGCAGTCCGTCCATAATTGTATACTAGTATCCAATCCATCCATCTCCATTGTTTACCTGAGGTGCCTTTTAGTTCTGCCTATAAAATATGGAGAACAAAAAAGTTGAGGTTCCAAAATTAGGGAAAGATCAAGATCCACTTCCACCTCGTGCTGAAGCTGCTGCCACTAGTCATGGCCGAGACGATGAAATGCCAGCAACGTCGTCTGCCAAGGCCGATGCCCAATGTCATAGTACAGAGCATGTCAAATCCAAAACACCAAATATCAGAAAAAAAAGGACTCCAAAACCTAAAATAAAATTGTCGGAGGAGAAGCGTAAACTTGCCAATATGCCATTTACCACACGGAGTGGCAAGGAACGGCTGAGGCCCTGGCCTATGTTCATGGCTAGTGGTTCAGCTTCACATGAGGATGGAAGCACTCAGCCTCTCGCTAGAAAACTGAAAAGACTCAAGCTGGCAAAAGCACCGCAAAGAACTGTGCGTTCTTTGAAATCCCAAATCCACAAGGAGAGTCCAATTGTGTCGGTTGCGATGCCTGACCTTCCCAACACTGGACGTGAAGAGCATGCGCCTTCCACCATTTGCACGCCCCCTGCAAGTGCTGGAAGGAGCACCCGCAGTCCAGTTCCTGATAGTCAGATTGAAGATGTCAGTGTTGAAGTACACCAGGATGAGGAGGATATGGGTGTTGCTGGCGCTGGGGAGGTAATTGACCAGGAGGATTCTGATGGTGAGGTGGTTTGTTTAAGTCAGGCACCCGGGGAGACACCTGTTGTCCGTGGGAGGAATATGGCCGTTGACATGCCAGGTGAAAATACCAAAAAAATCAGCTCTTCGGTGTGGAGGTATTTCACCAGAAATGCGGACAACAGGTGTCAAGCCGTGTGTTCCCTTTGTCAAGCTGTAATAAGTAGGGGTAAGGACGTTAACCACCTCGGAACATCCTCCCTTATACGTCACCTGCAGCGCATTCATAATAAGTCAGTGACAAGTTCAAAAACTTTGGGTGACAGCGGAAGCAGTCCACTGACCAGTAAATCCCTTCCTCTTGTAACCAAGCTCACGCAAACCACCCCACCAACTCCCTCAGTGTCAATTTCCTCCTTCCCCAGGAATGCCAATAGTCCTGCAGGCCATGTCACTGGCAAGTCTGACGAGTCCTCTCCTGCCTGGGATTCCTCCGATGCATCCTTGCGTGTAACGCCTACTGCTGCTGGCGCTGCTGTTGTTGCCGCTGGGAGTCGATGGTCATCCCAGAGGGGAAGTCGTAAGCCCACTTGTACTACTTCCAGTAAGCAATTGACTGTTCAACAGTCCTTTGCGAGGAAGATGAAATATCACAGCAGTCATCCTACTGCAAAGCGGATAACTGAGTCCTTGACAACTATGTTGGTGTTAGACGTGCGTCCGGTATCCGCCGTTAGTTCACAGGGAACTAGACAATTTATTGAGGCAGTGTGCCCCCGTTACCAAATACCATCTAGGTTCCACTTCTCTAGGCAGGCGATACCGAGAATGTACACGGACGTCAGAAAAAGACTCACCAGTGTCCTAAAAAATGCAGTTGTACCCAATGTCCACTTAACCACGGACATGTGGACAAGTGGAGCAGGGCAGGGTCAGGACTATATGACTGTGACAGCCCACTGGGTAGATGTATGGACTCCCGCCGCAAGAACAGCAGCGGCGGCACCAGTAGCAGCATCTCGCAAACGCCAACTCTTTCCTAGGCAGGCTACGCTTTGTATCACCGCTTTCCAGAATACGCACACAGCTGAAAACCTCTTACGGCAACTGAGGAAGATCATCGCGGAATGGCTTACCCCAATTGGACTCTCCTGTGGATTTGTGGCATCGGACAACGCCAGCAATATTGTGTGTGCATTAAATATGGGCAAATTCCAGCACGTCCCATGTTTTGCACATACCTTGAATTTGGTGGTGCAGAATTTTTTAAAAAACGACAGGGGCGTGCAAGAGATGCTGTCGGTGGCCAGAAAAATTGCGGGACACTTTCGGCGTACAGGCACCACGTACAGAAGACTGGAGCACCACCAAAAACTACTGAACCTGCCCTGCCATCATCTGAAGCAAGAAGTGGTAACGAGGTGGAATTCAACCCTCTATATGCTTCAGAGGTTGGAGGAGCAGCAAAAGGCCATTCAAGCCTATACAATTGAGCACGATATAGGAGATGGAATGCACCTGTCTCAAGTGCAGTGGAGAATGATTTCAACGTTGTGCAAGGTTCTGATGCCCTTTGAACTTGCCACACGTGAAGTCAGTTCAGACACTGCCAGCCTGAGTCAGGTCATTCCCCTCATCAGGCTTTTGCAGAAGAAGCTGGAGGCATTGAAGAAGGAGCTAACACGGAGCGATTCCGCTAGGCATGTGGGACTTGTGGATGCAGCCCTTAATTCGCTTAACAAGGATTCACGGGTGGTCAATCTGTTGAAATCAGAGCACTACATTTTGGCCACCGTGCTCGATCCTAGATTTAAAGCCTACCTTGGATCTCTCTTTCCGGCAGACACAGGTCTGCTGGGGTTGAAAGACCTGCTGGTGACAAAATTGTCAAGTCAAGCGGAACGCGACCTGTCAACATCTCCTCCTTCACATTCTCCCGCAACTGGGGGTGCGAGGAAAAGGCTCAGAATTCCGAGCCCACCTGCTGGCGGTGATGCAGGGCAGTCTGGAGCGACTGCTGATGCTGACATCTGGTCCGGACTGAAGGACCTGACAACGATTACGGACATGTCGTCTACTGTCACTGCATATGATTCTCTCAACATTGATAGAATGGTGGAGGATTATATGAGTGACCGCATCCAAGTAGGCACGTCACACAGTCCGTACTTATACTGGCAGGAAAAAGAGGCAATTTGGAGGCCCTTGCACAAACTGGCTTTATTCTACCTAAGTTGCCCTCCCACAAGTGTGTACTCCGAAAGAGTGTTTAGTGCCGCCGCTCACCTTGTCAGCAATCGGCGTACGAGGTTACATCCAGAAAATGTGGAGAAGATGATGTTCATTAAAATGAATTATAATCAATTCCTCCGCGGAGACATTGACCAGCAGCAATTGCCTCCACAAAGTACACAGGGAGCTGAGATGGTGGATTCCAGTGGGGACGAATTGATAATCTGTGAGGAGGGGGATGTACACGGTGATATATCGGAGGGTGAAGATGAGGTGGACATCTTGCCTCTGTAGAGCCAGTTTGTGCAAGGAGAGATTAATTGCTTCTTTTTTGGGGGGGGTCCAAACCAACCCGTCATATCAGTCACAGTCGTGTGGCAGACCCTGTCACTGAAATGATGGGTTGGTTAAAGTGTGCATGTCCTGTTTTGTTTATACAACATAAGGGTGGGTGGGAGGGCCCAAGGATAATTCCATCTTGCACCTCTTTTTTCTTTTCTTTTTCTTTGCATCATGTGCTGATTGGGGAGGGTTTTTTGGAAGGGACATCCTGCGTGACACTGCAGTGCCACTCCTAGATGGGCCCGGTGTTTGTGTCGGCCACTAGGGTCGCTAATCTTACTCACACAGCTACCTCATTGCGCCTCTTTTTTTCTTTGCGTCATGTGCTGTTTGGGGAGGGTTTTTTGGAAGGGACATCCTGCGTGACACTGCAGTGCCACTCCTAGATGTGCCCGGTGTTTGTGTCGGCCACTAGGGTCGCTAATCTTACTCACACAGCTACCTCATTGCGCCTCTTTTTTTCTTTGCGTCATGTGCTGTTTGGGGAGGGTTTTTTGGAAGGGACATCCTGCGTGACACTGCAGTGCCACTCCTAGATGTGCCCGGTGTTTGTGTCGGCCACTAGGGTCGCTAATCTTACTCACACAGCTACCTCATTGCGCCTCTTTTTTTCTTTGCGTCATGTGCTGTTTGGGGAGGGTTTTTTGGAAGGGACATCCTGCGTGACACTGCAGTGCCACTCCTAGATGGGCCCGGTGTTTGTGTCGGCCACTAGGGTCGCTTATCTTACTCACACAGCGACCTCGGTGCAAATTTTAGGACTAAAAATAATATTGTGAGGTGTGAGGTATTCAGAATAGACTGAAAATGAGTGTAAATTATGTTTTTTGAGGTTAATAATACTTTGGGATCAAAATGACCCCCAAATTCTATGATTTAAGCTGTTTTTTAGTGTTTTTGGAAAAAAACACCCGAATCCAAAACACACCCGAATCCGACAAAAATAATTCGGTGAGGTTTTGCCAAAACGCGTTCGAACCCAAAACACGGCCGCGGAACCGAACCCAAAACCAAAACACAAAACCCGAAAAATTTCAGGCGCTCATCTCTAATATATATATAGACTACATGGAGCATATCTAACAAACATAATAAGAACAAATGAAAATATAACAAGACATACTTAGAGAAATTCAAAATATTTTGGCCTACATCCAAGTTTTCATTTTAGTTTAGAAGAAGAAAAAAGCAAGAAGGAGGGAAAGGAAGAAAGGGAATGAAAACTAAGAAGTCAGCAGAGTCCAGGAGATTGTGTTAGAAACCAGGGGGACCATACTGTTGTGACTGGGTTACCATGTTGTTCTGTAGTGATATACTGTGTTATTGATTTGCTTGGGGTTGTAGATTAGATGCCCTATGGCATCTTAATGGAGTAAATGGCCTGGGAGGCTCGAAGTTTGTTAGCCAAAAGGGTGTGAGCTGAGCTTTATTACTTTCTCAAAAAATGTTTTGATTAACTTAGTACAAGTTTAACTCAATATGTGCAGCCATGAGGGAATGCAGGTCAGCCCGCTTCTGGGATAGCTGGGTGAGCACTCATTTGGAGTGTGTGCATTTGTGTTCTCTGTCTAAACTAGCAATGCTAGTAGTCAGAAAAGCAGGATGCATATTGAATGATATCTTCTTGGATAACTGCCTTATGGGCCTCCCAATTCATAGACATATTACTCTCCCCTGGGAATAAACAGTAAGATGATCTTGAAGTTTAGAGTTAACCAAATCTTGGATTTGGGGAATTTGAAGTAAAGTCTCATTCAGTCTCCAAGATGACCAACCCACAGTCTCCTAGAGAAGCCCAAAGGGGACCTCTAGTATGGAGTGGTCAAATGTTTGGAAGGATAGAGGTACTGTATGCAGTCTGTGATAGGGAAGCACAACATAAAAAAAAGATCTATATGAAAATAAACATTATGGGGATTGGAATAAAAGGTATTGTCTCATACATTGCAGTTGAGGGATCGCCATAAATAAAACACATTTCAGATGTTTTATATATAATATAGATTTCTCTCAGCTCCACGTGGGGTAATGGGCCTACTAAAAGAAGAAATGGGTGTCTGCTGGTATGCTACTGCAAAGGTCACAGGCCTGCTGTTTTGAGCTGCCACCCCCCTAGAGAAAGTGGGTGGGCATTCTCACAAGGCTATGTGGACAGGGAATACTGAAGTAATAGCATCAAGAATAAGGATAGGGGAAAAAGAGACAGAATAATGGAAAGAAAAGCAGGGAAAAAGGACACAGACTAGAGAGAATTTGCAATAACAATACAGTTAACATAAAGGCAGAAAATATAATGCAAGCAGATGAAGGAAGAAAAACAGTAGAGCAGAGAAAGACAGTAAATAAAAGCACAAGCACTCAAGTTAAGAAATGCAATGTTTTTCCCTGGCCAAAACATCAGCGACAAAGAGTCCATTCACCAGATAAGCCAGTATATTAAAAATTCCTACAACCCAACCCCCCTGCCCTCCCCCAAAAATTACTATAAATCCTATTGGCTCTACAATCTGTCACCTAAATTAACATCTATTATACATACTCCCATAACTAAATGACATAAAGGTAAAAATAATAATAAAAATAATAATTATAAATGTATTTATATAGCGCTCTTTCTCCAACAGGACTCAAGGCGTTTTAAAAATTGCCACAGACTCATAGACTAACATTCATCAGGCTTAATAGAGCCATCTCTTATTCTTTCCTGGAACCTTTTAATTTATTCCAGCCTTGATAATGTCTGCTGTCAGGATGGTTCATAGGTTCTCTAAAAGATGCTATTTTACATGTAAACCATATTTGCCAACTCTGGGAGAATTGATAAGTATAACGGAAACAACCTGTAACACTGCAAAAGAGCAGGAGATGACCCAAGTTAATGATCAGTTTAAAAAGTTAAAATAAAAGAATAAACCATTCAACAAACTGTATATATTTGGTAGTATAGAATAACATTTATCTTTGTTTTTAAACTAGATTCTATACCACCCGCCCTGAGCATGCAGTCCGAGCAAGGTAAGTGCAGTGAAGAAAGAATGTCTTTATTTATTATGTGCCCTTGCAAAATATTGCTAAGAGAGCTGCACGTTTCTGCTTGTACAGTAGATATGCAGAATGTGTTAGGATGATAAAAAAGGACTGCATGATAGTACTGCATTCCAAACCATTGCCTTAGTGGCCTTTCACAACACTGGGTCTGCTCTTAGCCACACATTACATGACATCTGTCCAATTAAGCGGAGCTATCCAGCTGGAAGAATTAAAAATAAAAAAGTCAACTCTTAATAACCCAGCATAAGCAAAATAAAAAAGCAGTCAGGGAGTATTTTGGTGAGGAATGGGAAAAGTTCATGTTTATTTGAGCAGAAATTGAAAAATTGTGCTAAATTCTATGGAAATGAAATAATACAATGCTTTACTGAGCTGCAATATAGTACACTCTTTCTATTACTCCTTTCCTTCCCCTTTTTCACATTGGGGGTAATTCTGAGTTGATCGCAGCAGTAATTTTGTTAGCAGTTGGGCAAAACCATGGCCCTCATTCCGAGTTGTTCGCTCGGTAATTTTCTTCGCATCGCAGCGATTTTCCGCTAATTGTGCATGCGCAATGTTCGCACTGCGACTGCGCCAAGTAAATTTGCTAAGAAGTTTGGTATTTTACTCACGCCATTACGAGGTTTTTTCTTCGTTCTGGTGATCGGAGTTTGATTGACAGGAAGTGGGTGTTTCTGGGCGGAAACTGGCCGTTTTATGGGAGTGTGTGAAAAAGCGCTGCCGTTTCTGGGAAAAACGTGGGAGTGGCTGAAGAAACGGGGGAGTGTCTGGGCGAATGCTGGTTGTGTTTGTGACGTCAAACCAGGAACGACAAGCACTGAACTGATCGTAGTGGAAGAGTAAGTCTCGAGCTACTCAGAAACTGCACGGAGAAGTCTTTTCGCAATATTGCGAATACTTCGTTCGCAATTCTGCTAAGCTAAGATACACTCCCAGAGGGCGGCGGCTTAGCGTGTGTACTGCTGCGAAAAGCAGCTAGCGAGCGAACAACTCGGAATGAGGGCCCATGTGCACTGTAGGGGAGGCAGATATAACATGTGATGAGAGAGTTAGATTTGGGTGGGTTATTTTGTTTCTGTGCAGGGTAAATACTGGCTGCTTTATTTTTACACTGCAATTTAGATTGCAGATTGAACACACCCCACCCAAATCTAACTCTCTCTGCACATGTTATATCTGCCTCCTCTGCAGTGCACATGGTTTTGCCCAACTGCTTACAAAGTTCCTGCTGCGATCAACTCAGAATTACCACCTTTATGTAGATCATGAAGAATTGTTTGTAAGACTACAGCAGAGAATCACAGAATTCTATTTGTTTTTTTGTACTGTGCATGTGCAGTAAAATGGAATATGACTCAGCCTGTATAGATATTGAGGCATATATTCCACTAAAGAGGCAGAATAGAGGTGTGTTAACGTACCTTACTTTGTATGTAGGGGGGGGAAGCTGCAATATCGCACAGTGTATATGCCCGCTGTCAGGCAGTCCGGGCCAATAGGGAACACACTAGGTGATGTTGCTCACGGAGCACATAGCCTAGTGCAGGCATTCTGAACCACGGTCCTCAAGGCACACCAACAGTGCAGGTTTTAGTGATATCCAGGCTGCAGCACAGATGGTTAAATCAAAATAACTGAGCAATTAATTAAGTCATCTGTGCTGAAGCCTGGATATCACTAAAACCTGCACTGTTAGTGTGCCTTGAGGACCGTGGTTGGGAATGCCTTACCTAGTGTGTACCCACCTTTAGTCTTATACCCAATGGCATGGTCCCTTTATCAGAAAGGTATTAATCCTTATCCTACCTACCAGTGCCCTTTGTAGAGAATTAGCACACAGTGAGTTGCACCCAGTGCACCCAATCGGTACCTGCAGCCAGTGTATAAGCGGTCGGCAGACTCCCCATACACACAGTCAGATATGCCAATATATCTGTAGTTTTATCAGTTATTGGTTGTGCTGCACAGCCAATGGGATATGTCTATGAATGATGCCATTCACAGACATATCGGGTGTGTACAGCTGCAGACCACCTTGTGATGTATTGGCTGTTTGCTCAGCCGATGTGTCGTCTAGCGTGTATCCCCAGCATTACAAAGGCATTTCTTAGTGTCTACTACTACCCTTATACTGTAATTTAGAGAATGGGATGCTAAATACAGTACTAATTATCATTTTCTACAGTATGTTAATGATTCACAATACAATATGAACTTATTTGTGACTTTCATGTATTTTCAGGAACAAAAAACCTGTTTCATGGATTCTGATAAGTCTCTGCACATCTTTGCTGGTCTTCTACATAATCTTTATTGCTGCAATGGAAATCTCACACATGGATACAGACAATATCATCAGCAATGATTCAGAAAACGAAGTGTTTTTAACCGATTTGGAAATGAGAAATAATGAGGGGATGTGTACCGCCCTGGCTGCTTTACAGCACTACTTTCTCCTCACAACATTTGTATTCACAACAATGCTGGGAGCTGAGTTTTGTATCCGCTTTATTTGGTTCACTCCTTCCTTGCCAGAACACTTCATGAAGAGCGCACTCTCAATTGGATGGGGTAAATCATTATTATCAACTTGTACTTGGATTTGGCAAAACTTTCTATTTTCAAACAGAAACTCAGACAAGTATAGTGACTGTGAAATGTAACATTTTCCCCATTTAAAACTAAAAATTTAAATAGTGTCCTTCACAGGTCAAGAGGCCGATCAGAAGTGATGGTCTGGCACCAGTTCATTACATCACTAGCAGCTACTACACTGCACCACTAAACATGCAGTGTTACTGTACATACACTTTATTGTTATTAACCACTAGCCCGGCATGGTCACACCAGACTGTACGTTATTTGTCCTGGTCGCAAACGATGCGACCATTGAGAAACACGGAGTGGCCGGCTGCTGGAAGAGAATCTTTCTGCAGCCACAATCACAGAGGGATCTCCCAGCCCCTCTGCTTCCCTGCACACTCAACCAGTGTCTGCCTTGCTGCCGATCACTGCTGATCATTCAGCATGGCAGGACCCTGACCCATCTGCTGCACAGGGGAGCAGACACCTGGAAAATGTAGATTAACCCCACCGAGCCCCACATGATGTACCTGGGGGCTGCTCATCTGAGGGGAAATTAAAGACTTGATAGTCGCAATGGTTACCAATGGTTTCAGATGTTACAATTGTGATGATCTGATGTTCAAGTCATCACACTAAGCAGAAAAATATGTTGGTCCTACTTCACTGTTTCTGGGTTCTATCACAATTTATGCCTTTGAGCTCTCCATATTCCTCCCCATATAGCATTAAACCACCTTACATGCCCTACACATACAGTATGGCAAATCATATTCATATTTTACATACTGATAATGCTTGTAAATGCATTGCCTTGATCTCACATAGCCAACTGGTGTAGTGCTGTGGGCAGAGGGGGGATGGGGGGGTAAAGGCAGGCAGCAGTTTGGATAGTGTTGGGGGTGGGTGTCAGGTAGTAGCTTATGCAGTGCTAGGAGAAGGTCGCATCACCTAGTGTTTACCCACCATTAGTCTCATACCCAATGGCATGGCCCTTTTATCAGAAAGGTACAGTATTAATCTTTATCCTACCTACCAATGCCCTTTGTAGAGAAGTAGCACACAGAAACTTGCACCCAGAGATGCAGTACCCAGTGCTTTGCCCAGCAGCACCCGTGTTATGTGACTGCTATCAGTGTGCATGGTAATGATGCACATCTATGGTTGCTAGCAGTACAGTATATGTACATAGTGGAGGTAATCTGGAGACTGCCTGTTGGGATTCTGGGAGTCACAATGCTGATGCCGGAATCCCGACAGGCGGTGAAATGCTGCCGCCAGAAAACCGGCGAACCAGGCTATTCTCCCATAGAGGAAGTATAAAACCTGTGGCAAGCGCAGCGAGCCACCGTGCCCTCAGCATGGAGAGTGCAGCGAGCATGCAAGGGGCTTTCTAGCACTCACCCCGCTGCCGGCATGCTGTCAGCATACTAACGGCCAGGAAGCCACTGTCGGTATTTTGACAGCTGGCACGTCTTTGGCCGCCGCTCCAGCGCTTCTGAATCTCCAGGAGATGGAGACAGTTTGAATCTCATACCTGTCTTGGAGGCTGGAGCAGCACGCTGGTGGGCAGGTAGGAGGGAAGTCTCAGGAGGCGCTAGGAGTGATTGCCTAGGGAGACGGGCACCAAGGAATGGGCGGTTTCCTGGAGGACGTGGTGTGATTCAGAGTCCTGTGTGCACCTCAGCCAATATCATTTGATTATTGGCTGAGGCGCACACAGGACTCTGGCTCCTAGTACGTCCTGTAGGACCCTGTACTGCGTAAAAATGTGCTATAGGGCTTATCTTGTGAACACTGTGTTCGGATGTTTAAAAAATATATTTTAAAAATATTTATTTATTCATTTTATAAAATCATTTTGGATAAGTTTAAATACATGTTCTTCATGTAATTCACCCATACAAATACCCCAACAATTTCTGAGCAGTTTTTGTGAAAAAATTTTTTGGCAGTTAACTGGATAAATAACACTTGTGCAAGGCATAGGTGCCGATTTGTGTTTTTGTTGGTGGGTGCTTGGCAGGAGGTGGCAGCGGGAATGAACGGGCGGCCGCGGCAGTGACTAATGCCCATTACACATTATGCCACACACCGTAATGCCCATTACACATTATGCAACACACCGTAATGCCTATTACACATTATACAACACACCGTAATGCCCATTACACATTATTCCACACACCGTAATGCCCGTTACACATTATGCAACATACAGTAATGGCCATTACACAACACACCGTAATGCCCATTACACAATATGCCACACACCGTAATGCCTATTACACATTATGCAACACACCTTATTGCCCATTATGCAATATTCACACACTGTAATGCCCTTTACACATTATGCCACACACCGTAATGCCCATTACACATTATGCAACACACCATAATGCCCATTATGCAATATGCCACACACCGTAATGCCTATAACACATTATGCCACACACCGTAATGTTTATTACACGTTATGCTACACACCATAACACCCATTATGCTTTATGCCACACACTGTAATGCCAATGACATATTCTGCCACATACGGTACATTTAAGGCCCTGACACCATTTTATGCCCACACACAATAATGCCCCTTACAAATGATGCCACACAGTAAGGCTTCTAATTACTTTTAAATTACCTGTCTGTTGTCAGGGGTCTCCTGTGCATTGCCAGGGTTTGATGCGCATTTCCAGGGGTCTACTGCGCATTGCCAGGGGTCTCCCAAGTAAAGTTTGGGAGGGTGGGTAATCGGTAAGTTTACTGCTATCATTCTTCAAGGCTTAGTACATACTGTATGTGCATATGTGAGAGTAAAAATATAGTATTAAATATAGTAATATAATAATACAGTCAAAGTACCAAAACTGCAAACTTTTAAAGTAATGTTTTCCATACAGTTCTCTTGTCCAAAGGATCATAATAAGCCAGAAAATTTACAACCAGTGATGAAAGATACCTGTGAATATTAACCGCTTTTTCCCAATGTAATATTATTTCAAAACATTACGAAGCTCTAAACTGTATGTTTTAAAGTGTGTGTGATTGAGTGACATTATTGTATCCAGAATAAGGAGCTACTTGTGCTGAGCGAGCAGCAGCTTGTGGACTGTGATAATGTAGATGATGGCTGCTGTGGAGGATTAATGTGAAGTAATCAAGTAAAGTTTGGGAAGCATCAGTAACTTTACCGCTCACCCCTGCAGCCCCTGCAGTGGATTGAGATGCGCTGGGAGCTGCGGAAGTGCTTCTGTTCATTGCAGTGTAACAAGCCTCTTAAAATGCCTGCCGCCAAGGAGACAGACACTATAGGTCAAATGTGACCTCTAGCGTCTGTCTCCTCTTTGGTGGCGGCCATTTTTGGTGGGTGGTTTTTATACTGCAATGGACGGAAGTGATTCCGCAGCCACCAGCGCATCTCAATCCACTGCAGGGCTGCAGGGGACTAGCGGTAAAGTTACTGTGGCAGCGGCTGGTTCCATGGGTGCTTCTCATTTTCCGTGGGTGCTCGGGCCTCGGGGAATCGGCGCCTCTGGTGCAAAGTGTGAGGATTTACCACAATACCAGCAACAGAAGTCAACATTAACAATTGTAGATTCTTTTTCTCTAAATCATACGTTTTCAAACTCGGTTCTCAAGACCCCAAACAGTTCATGTTTTTCAGGTCTCCTCACTGAGTCGCAAGTGAAGTAATTAGCTTCAACTGTGGATCTTTTAATATGTGTCAGCGAGTAATGAGTTCACATATGCACCTGCTAAGTGACCTGGAAAACGTGAGCTGTTTGGGGTCCTGAGGACCGAGTTTGAGAACCACTTCTCTAAATGCAGTCAGAACTTGGCTAATGTTACACTAGATTAATTAGGACTAAGAGACATCACCTGTTTACAGCCTTTACACTGTACAATCTTTGCACAAATTGAATAAACAATATATATTGGCTAAAGAATACAGTATTTATATTGTGTTTAATATATTTTGATTTTATTTTATCATTAAATGTTTCTATTTTATTAATCTTCAGATTAACACCAACGGCGGGATGTTATGCCGCCCGAGTCTGGCGGCTGTGCTGAAAGGCGGCCAAACTCGGACAGTTTTTTAAAGGGGCAATCACTTACATGGTTTTGCCTCATAAGTGATTGGCCCTTTAAAAAAAAGTATGAGTTCAGTCACCATCCCGTACGGCTGCCGGGCTCTGGCGGCATTACATCCTGCTGCAGATCTTGGATCAAATTCTTGGATTTTTATTGATTGCACATACAGAAAAGGAATGTGGGGGATTTTATTTATCTCTTTATTTAATTACTTAGTAATAGTGACTTACCTGAACAGAGTTTTTCAAGATAACTTATCAGTTATAATGGTTTTACTATGATCAATAATATTTTGGTGTTCCAGTGCAGACAATACTTTAACTATGATGTAATTGTAAATACAAGCACCTCCAGATTTATTGTTTTGCCCAAGTAAAATGGGATCTTCTTTCTTGCAGTATTTCATATTGAAATTGCTCATTACTTTATACAATACTAAGAGACAGCTGCAACCTTATAGACTACAGCTGTAACAAGGGCCATCTTAACAGCTGTGTAGGCCCCTGGGCAAAGCAATGCACTGGGGCCCCAACCCATCATTCAGTGGTAGGGGTGGGGGGTGCTATCAGCTTTGATGTCCCACGGGCGGTAGGGGGTATTCTGTTTTCTTCTAATTACTCCTTTACTGCACAGATGGTGGGAGATGGGGCAGGAGGGAGAACTCTAAACTGTAGAAGTGGACATTAGGCTGAATGAAGGGGCTCCAGTACATGACTTCCAGTGTGGATGGGGGCAGTGGCGGATTGGGATCAAACACCAACCTGGGGAATTTATGGAAGCAGCCCTATTGGGGGTGTGGTCTGTTAAGGGGAAGGGGTCTGTTAAGAGGGCAGGATCACTTCTCAGAGGTTGCCGCTCTGGCCAGTTCAGTGAGAGTGCGGGAGCTGGGGTGGTGGCGGGTGTAGTGAACCTGGCTCCGACCATCGATGTGCTGCTGCTCCTGGGCTGGGCTCATTGAAGAGACCTTTGGCCAAGGCCAGAGAGAGGATGCTGCTGGGCTGGTTAACTTTTTCCAGGTCCCTCATTGGTAGAACAGCTTCGCCACTGTTCACGGCTAGCGGCACCTGGAAGAGCCCGCTAGCCTAACTTCTGGATTGCATTCCAATGACCCGCAAATACTGGAAGCAGTGTGAGCCAGCCCAGCCGGAGTGTGAATCGGCCTGGCTGAGGTGGGTATGGGACCAGCCCATCAGAATCTGTCATGGTTTCCTGGTAGACCAATCCGCCCCTGGAAGGGGATGTTTAATACGCAGTGGAGGGGTGGATAGTGGAGTGGGCTTAATATTCATAATTTTCCGGTGGGAAGGCAGCTTGCTTGACTGTAGCTATCTCCAGTCCTGGAAATAGATTTCTTAGATTTCAATGGTATAAAAAACTAGAGAGTCCCACCTTTCAGGAGGTACTGGGGATTTGGGGATCAGATTTCAGGAGCCAGAGTAATCCTCAGACAAATATATAAAACTGCATACCAGTCATTTGGAGCTGGAGCAGGGATGATATCTCTGGTTCTGTGCATAGTAGAGACAAGCTGCCTGTGTTGCCTGAAAGGGGAGAATCACAGCTTTTGGAGTATACCCTCAGACAAACTCTAAGTCAGACCTGAGATATCTCGCTAGGAAGAGAAATTAACAGGCTCGAATGAGGACCCCTGCTTTGAAGTCAGATGTCTTCGGTTCCCCAGGTCCGATTTTAAATAAATCTGGTAACCCTGGGAAGAGGGGACCCTTAGCTATCATCATAGGGCCCTAATACTCATGGGGCCCTTGGTCAAGTGCCCATTGAGCCTATACAAAAAGAATGCCCTGGCTGTTACATTATTTATCAGCTTGAGACAGACATAAATATAATTAGACCAGTCTGTAGATAGGAACTGATTCATAGTTGTACAGTCTTGCACATTTGGCTGTGTAATACCGTACAACTAATATGCCAATTGTGCAGGAGACGTCTGAGGAGAAAAGAAGCCTCCTGTCGGCATTGCGGATCTGAATGCTGTGTCCAAAGACACAGGGACGACTCACCATCACAACCATCAGTGGCAATGGCCGCAGTCATCAACCATCTGAATAAGTCTAATCATACTCAGAATGGGCGAGTAATCTTACTTACCTTTCTCCAATTGACACCTGAATAACCATATTAATGGCATTTAACCTATGGATTTTGAATACATTCTACTAAAACAGATGTCAGCAGTAAGACCTAAGGAAACGAATGGCTCATTCAGTAGCTGTGTTAACATCAATTGTGATTATACCCTTTAATTTACATCTATCTTTTGTACCTAAAAAAAAATATCATTTGATTTTTCCTCAGCATTTAATTGTTGATTAATGATAAATAAATTTGCATTGCAAATTAGAAACGTAATACATTACCAATTTCCTGTGCTCTGCCTTTAGGACTTCCAGCACTGATTGTCCTGATAACCATTGCAGCTACTCTCCCGGGAACAAATGGTTATAACCGAAAAGAATTGTAAGTAATATAAGAATCTATAATTTTTTCCCCCCATTTTTTGGTTTCCTTAAGTCAAGGTTATCCAACATTTTAATACTAACTACCAACTAGTTAGTTGAAAATATATATTGCCCATTTGTATGTATGGTATGCAGTCATTATATCAACATTCAGAACATTGATATTCAGAATGTGACATTTACATACTGTCGACATTGTCATGATGTCAACAGCCAGAATGTTGACAGACCATTTTAGTATTATTAGGCTGCAGTTAGGGTTCAGCAAAAAAAGCGATATTCACAATCTGGCAATTTCAACATTATATCCATGTTGACATTATGAATGTCCACATTCAATACATAGCTATTTTGTACAACATCTGTCTGTACAATTATAATTCCACATCTATAGTTTAATTACACACATCTGAAGATAAGTTTAATCTTAAATACGATTGATAGATGCCTCTAGAGCAGTGGTTCCCAAACTTTTTTTAATCACGGTGCCCTAGAGTATCATAATATCTTTCATGACACCACTAGGCCAAAAGTTTCTTATTGAGTAATTTAGATTTGTTTTTTTAAATCAAGTAAATTGGCATTATACAGTATGTCATCCTTAGGTCCATTTGTGTAGTGAGGGACAAGAGTTGCTTCTGCTTGTACACATATGGTTTTGCCTATTACATTGACCAGAAATTATATGAATTGGTCCTGGATCACCAACTCAGGGCACCCCTGCAAGTGTCTCAAGGCACCCCAGGGTGCCACAGCACACAGTTTGAGAACCACTGCTCTAGAGCAAATATGCAGCCAATCATCATTATCAACTTGATAACTGCATTTCTGTAATACAGGCACTGGGTTTACACTTAGTAAAAAATGTCATAAAGTGCCCTATCAGTTACATTCTCCACATAGAGCCTTCTTAATACTATAAAAACACATCTACAAAATAAAGCAGAGACAACTGGTTGGCATTTAAAAATCATGCTTATTAAATTATCCAGGCACTAATATATATTTGTTTTATTCTATAGATCATAAAATGTACAATAGTAAAGTAACTATACTGTATATGCAGACTTGCAGCAGACTCTTTGTGTGCCTTTAGACGCACACTTAAGTTTTCCACAACTTAGGAAAATCACTATAAACACCAAAAATAAGATACTGCGCTCATATACTATAGGAGGCGGCTCTTTCACAAAGCTCCAGGAATGCAGCAAAATGCATTAGTGGGATCTGCTGTTTGTGTCTCTCAGAGATTGTGCTGGTAGGGACCATTATCAAGGGGCAATAACATGAACGTCCGGTTTAAAGACAGCATCTCGGCAGCAGGCGCTCACCCTATAATCTCCCCAGTGGTCCTGTAAACTGTGAAGAATTACAGATGATTGCACTAACACTTAAGATCACTGTTGGAATTTACCTGTGAATAAGAGAAATCAATGCCTGCTGGTAAAATAACTCTTATCCAGGTTATGGACACAGTGCTCACAAGTGCTTACAATTATAACTAGCCTCTGGATATTAAGCCTTGTACCGGTACACTCTGATTATTTTATGCATGTGATATAAGTCACATTTAAGTACATCAACAGCAAGAGACTATAGAAGGAGAGTATAGATAAAAATTATAATGACATAGCAAACAAACTAAACAAGTTTTTTTCAACGGTATTTACCAGAGAGGACCAAATGCTGGGTCTAACACAAAATCTCAACAAAGATAATGTCCCACTGCTAAATGCTTATTTATGGGAGGAGGTAGTCTGTGACCGATTAAAAAGTTAAAGATTAATAAGTCACCTGGTCCTGATGAAATTCACCCGAGGGTTCTTATGGAGCTGCACGCTGAACTAGCAAGACCTCTATTTTTGATCTTCATGGATTCGGTTAAATTGGGTATGGTTCCCAAAGACTGGCGTATTGCGGAGGTAGTGCCAATATTTAAAAAGGGGAGCAAAGCTGAACCAGGTAATTATAGACCAGTTAGTCTTACATCTGTAGTGGGCAAAGTATTGGAAGGTATTCTAAAGGACAGTATTCAAAAGTTCCATGAAGCAAATAAGGTCATTAAAAGGAAGCAACATGGATTTGTGAAGGACAGATCATGTCAGACCAACTTACTTGGCTTTTATGAAACAGTAAGTGCGAACCTGGATCAGGGTAAGGAGGTGGATATAATTTTTTTAGACTTTGCCAAAGCTTTCGACACTGTACCACACGTGTGTCTTATCTGCAAGCTACAAGAAATAGGGCTAGGGACCACAATATGCACTTGGGTCAGTAATTGGTTAGATAATAGGGGGCAGCACGTTGTGGTCAATTGATCATTTTCAAATTGGACTAAAGTACTAAGTGGTGTGCCACAAGGGTCTGTACTTGGACCACTTTTGTTCAACATTTTCATTAACGACCTAACAGTAGGTCTAGAGAGCATGGTATCAATTTTCGCAGACGACACGAAATTGTGTACGGTTATAAATACGGAGGGGGATGCTGAGTCTCTTCAGAATGACTTAACTAAACTGGAAGCATGGGCAGCAAAATGGAGAATGAGATTCAACACAGACAAGTGTAAGGTAATGCACTGTGGGGGCAAGACCAAAAATAACACCTATGAGGTAATATTAGGGGATTCTGTACTGGAAAAAGACTTAGGAGTTCACATAGATAACAAATTAAGCAGCAGTATCCAAAGTAGGAGTGCAGCAAAGAAGGCTAATAAGATATTAGCATGCATAAAACAGGGAATTGATGCAAGGGACGAGAATATTATACTCCCATTATATAAATCACTAGTGAGTCCTCATCTTGAATACTGTGTGCAATTTTGGGCACCATATTACAAAAATGATATCCTGGAGCTAGAAAAGGTTCAGAGGCTGGCGACCAAACTAATCAAGGGCATGGAGACGCTGGAATACGAAGAAAGGCTTGTAAGGCTAGGCATGTTTACATTGGAAAAGAGGCGACTAAGAGGGGACATAATCATCATCTACAAATATATAAGGGGTCAATACACAGAGCTTGGGAGGGACCTGTTTTCTATAAGATCAGCACAGAGGAAACGTGGTCACTCACTTAGGTTAGAGGAGAGGAGTTTCCGCACATTGAGGCGAAAATGTTTTTTCACAGTAAGGACAATACGTGTTTGGAATTCTCTGCCTGAGAGAGTAGTAACTGCGGACTCAGTCAACACCTTTAAGAATGGGTTAAATAAACTCCTATTGGATAAAGATATTCAGGGTTACGGAGCATAGGCACGCATTATAGTTAATATAACTAGCACGCATTATAGTTAATATAACTAGTCCTAACATAAAAATAACTAGTCCTATAATAAGACTGCATAGGAGACCACAAATAGGTTGAACTCGATGGACAATTGTCTTTTTTCAACCTTAGTTACTATGGGGCAGATGTATTAACCTGGATAAGGCATAAGGAAGTGATAAACCAGTGATAAATGCAAGGTGATACACGCACCAGCCAATCAGCTCCCGTATGTAAATTAACAGTTAGGATCTGATTGGCTGGTGCCTTTATCACCTTGCACATATCACTGGTTTATCACTTCCTTATGCCGTTTCCAGGTTAATACATCTGCCCCAGTGTTACTATGTTACTATGATATACAGCATATGTATTTTTAAACTCCACCTCTATAACAAATAGTATTTATTCACTATTGAGACTTGGTACTTTTTATTTTTAATTATCGTAGTGGCATCCAGTTACACTTTGGTTTTTATAAACATGTGTAATATAATTAATTCATAAATTGTTTATATTGTATAAAAATGTGTGTCTAGATAAATATTTCTGCCATACCAGAACTCGAATATGAGCACAGTATCTTATTTTTTGTATTTAAATCATGGACAAATTTATTTTGACAAATCAAATTGAAAATTGTATTAATCTAATTAAATTATTTAAGATACTATTAAAGCTTGTATGGTGCTGGATCGAAAACTGATGACAAACATGACAACTAAAAAAATCATACAATTTTGTCCCCCGTATTTTTAGAACCAGGACCAGGCGCAGAGCCCTGTGCTGGTTGATTAAATATGGGGGAACCCCTGTCATTTTTTCCCCATATTTTTCCAACCAGGACTGGCTCAAAGAGCCAGAGGCTGGTTATGCTTAGGAGGGGGGACACCACGCAATTTTTTTTTCAGTTTTTACACTAAACAGACCCTTTCCCATAGATAACTATGCACAGATCTCACTGATCCGTGCATGGTTATCCAAACTCGACTGGAAAAAGCAGGTCTATTTTTTTGCTGCTTTTTTTAACGAATCTAAAAAAAACAGACCCACACTTGGGCACTCAGAAACTAACACCCAAATACGAATGAATAGTGAATGCCCGTATTGTATGACATAACAGCCGTGTTTGACCGATGGTCTATTCATTCATATTTCGGAACTTTGCAAATCAAACCATTACGAATAGTCCAAACACTGCCGAGATTGGTGCTTAGTGAATTCCCGGATTGGGACTTAGAAAAAAAAACACAAATCGGACAAACTCGAATTCTTAGTAAATATTGGCCCTTGAATCAAAAACACACCCAGGGCCAAATGTAATAGAGTGAGAGTTTCCGAAAGTGAGAGATTTGGTAAGGTTTTTCAGTTTTTTTTAAAGTGTCAATAATTTACACTGCAAAACCAGGTTGATCTTGCTGTGTAAATGATTGTGACTTTAAAAAAAACTGCAAAACCTTACCAAATCTCTCACTTTTTGAAACTCTCACTCCATTACATTTGGCTTGTGTTAATTCCCAGGAGGGACATTTACTTGGCATCACATCATACAAAGGAGGGCATATCCACTAAAACCTGAGCAAATGCATACAATGCAGCCATTATACAGCCACAGCAAGGCAACTAAAGTAGCTGCAGCAGCACCACCACACACACCCGTTTAAACTAAGCTAAACCAACCAGATAATACCTCTAAACAAATATTCAACAAACAAAAATAAACCTCTGTCCATCGGATGTACATCATCAGGCTAAAACAAATAAGCATATCTGCATCTAATCCAGTGGTCATAGAACAGGGGTAAATTATCCCAAATGGGGTAAAAATGAAATTCCTGCGGGTAAGGGACAGTCATGCTGCTGATACACAGCTCCGTCCATCACCGGCCGGCTCACGATGTGACGTGCTGACATCACACCGCGCTCCCTCCTTCCCGCCTTGCGCTCTGCTCCTGGCCGTCCTGTGCCGTGTTCCTGGCCGCGGTGTGACGTGCTGACATCACATCACGCTCCCTTATGCCCGCCGGTCCTGCACTGTCCTATCCTCCAGCCCGCGGCCCGCCAACCCACACACAGAACTTGAAATGTTCTCTGGTTGACCGCTGACGGAGTTCCGCAGGATCAGACAGTGGCCCACATAACAGTGGGAAATTCCCACTGTCATTACTGAGGTGAGGATGTGACCATCTGTCTCCTAAAATTCATGTCGTCGTGCCCCCCCATCCATCTTTCTTACATTCATTCTGGTGTTTTGGGGAGAAAGTGTTAATTAACCCATTCATTGCCAAAAATAATTGGCAAAAATAATAATAATAAAAAAATACACACACACACACACACACACACACACACACACACACACACACTATCTCAGAAATGCCATGTAAACAGTGATAACCAGTATATATGCACAATAATATATGATTTCCTTCCTTTCAAGTCAAGGGGGTAATGTCGGCGTATCTAAATATATTTTCGGGTAAAAGGTAAAAAAGTTCCCTGATCTAATCAAAGACTGTTCATTCATCACACCCCCATTCAAACATAACAGACAAGTAACAGCAGAGTTGACCTTCGGCCTAGCCTCACCCATGACCATGCACAACTTCAATGTTTGTCAAGTTTGATAGAATTACATGAGCAGCATCTGATTTTAATTCTATTTTCAATACATTATATTATCTAGAAGTGCAACATTTTTTTTTCTATTTTTCCATTTGGTTTCATAGTAGACCATCCAAAGAAACAAAATGGGCAAGATTGCAGCAGTAGGTCCAAACCATTCACAATGGCCTAACAAAGATCCAAAGCTGTGCGTTATTCCATGTCTTTATCACCTAAATGAATAATTACTAGAGATGTGCACCGGACACTTTTCGGGTTTTCTGTTTTGGTTTTGGATCTGGATCTCCGTTCGTGTTTTTTTATCTGGATTTTTGCCAAAACCACACTTTCGGGTTTTGGGTCTGGATTTAAAAAAAGAAAACATAGAAACAGCTAAAATCACCAAATTTGTTCTTGTTTTTTTTTGTTCCTACAGTATTATTGACCTCAATAACATTAATTTCCACTCATTTTCAGTCTATTCTGAACACCTCACACCTAACAATATTGTTTTTAGACCAAAAGGTTGCACCAAGATATCTGGATGACTAATCTCAGTGACACAAGTAGGCAGCACAAACACCTGGCCATTCTAGGAGTGGCACTGCAGTGGCAGACAGGATGGCAGTTTAAAAAACCTAGGCCCCAAAGAGCACATAATGCAAAGAAGAAAAAAAGACGTGCATGATGGAATTCTCCTTGGGCCCTCCCACCCACCCCAATTTTGTATAAACAGGACATGACACTTTAACAAACCAATCATTTAAGCGACAGGGTCTGCCACACAACTGTGGCTGAAATTATTGGTTTGTTTGGGCCACCACCAAAATAGAAGCAATTAATCTCTACTTACACAAACTAGCTCTACAGTGGCAAGATGTCATCCTCAGATTCTCCCCCCTTCAGTGTTTACATCCTCATCCTCACAGAGAAATAATATTCAAACAAATCAATTATTTAGGCCAGTGTACATTTCTTTTCACAGCAGCACCCCAGAATTTTGACAGCATACAAGACAGGGCCAATGTACATTTATTTTCACTGGAGCACCCCTATATTTTTACAGCTTACTGGACCACCATACTTTTATTTTAACAGCAGCACCCCTCTATTTTTTTACAGCATACATGACCAGTGTACTTTTTTTTAACAGCAGCACCCCTGTATTTTTACAGCATACAGGACCAGTGTACATTTATTTTCACAGCAGCACAGCAGAAGTTTTATAACATACAAGACCGGGCCAGTGTACATTTATTTTCACTGCGCCCTAGAATTATTACAGCATACAAGACAGGGCCACTGTGCAGATGGAGCCATGCTCCCTTTCAGAGCATCTCTGTCTGGTTGCATGGACAGAGATGCTCTCCATTCAAGTGAATTGGGCACGTCTTTGCCACGGGTGGGCACGCCCAGGTGGACGGGAACGCTCTCAGTGCTAGGCATGCCCGGGCAGGCGTGCCTAGTCACAGATGGAGCCACGACTAGCATGGCTCCATCTGTACATTTATTTTCACAGCAGCACCCCAGAATTTCTACAGCATACAAGACAGGGCCACTGTGCAGATGGAGCTATGCTCCCCTTCAGAGCATCTCTGTCTGGTCGCATGGACAGAGATGCTCTCCGTTCAAGTGAATTGGGCACGTCTTTGCCACGGGTGGGCGCGCCCAGGTTGACGGGTACGCTCTCAGCGCTAGACATGCCCAAGCAGGCGTGCCTAGTTACAGATGGATCCACGACTAGCATGGCTTCATCTGTACATTTATTTTCACAGCAGCACCCCAGAATTTCTACAGCATACAAGACAGGGCCAGTGTACATTTATTTTCACAGCAGCACCCTAGAATTTTTATAGCATACAAGACAGGGCCAGTGTACATCTATTTACACAGTACCCCTGAATATTTACAGCCAGCACCCCTGTTTTTTCACTGCATACAGGAGGACAGTGCCCCCTGTACAACACAGTGACAGCCAGGACAGCAACACCCATGTACAGCTGCAGCAGCCCTAACAGCACATAAACACCAGTGACAGCCAGGACAGCACCCCAAACAGCACAGGGACACCACAGTGACAACAACAGCACCCCTAGAGAGCACACACTGACACCAGTACCCACAGAGAGAGACAGAGGTCTGTCTGGAGTGAAAATGGCGGCAACGCGCGGCTGTTTATATGGAATCCAAAACCTGCGAGAATCCGACAGCGGGATGATGATGTTTTGCCTCGTTCTGGGATCTGAGTCTGGTGGAAAGTCCCAAGCCGGACTCGGATTCTGGCTTAGAACGTGATGTTCGGGGGGTTCCATTCTCTGAGAACGGAACCAGGTCATCTCTAAACAACACCCCTGTATTAAACAGCATACAGGACAAGGCCAGTGTACCTTTATTTTAACAACACCCCTGTATTTTTACAGCATACAGGACAGGGCCAGTGTACCTTTATTTTAACAACACATCTGTATTTTTACAGCATACAAGATAGGGACACAGCACTCTTGTATTTTCACAGCACCCCTGTATTTTCACAACACCCCTATATTTTTACAGTATACAGGACAGTGCCAGCACCCCTGTATTTTAACAATACTCCTGTATTTTTACAGCATACATGATAGGGCCAGTGTACCTTTATTTTAAAAACACCCCTAAAGAGCTCACACTGACCCCACCCGATGCCACCACCCACAGAAAGACAGAGGTCTGTCTCCCTCACTCTCCAAATCCAGAGTGAAAATGGTGGCAACACGCAGCTCCTTTTATGGAATCTAAAACCTGCAAGAATCCGGCAGCAGGATGATAGATCCAAACCCGCTCATCTCTAATCATTACACATTTGGGAAGATCAAAACTTTGCATTGCCTCCAACAATTTCTCCTTCAACTCCATCCATAACATTCCCCAATAACCTAACTAACGCACATCTGTAGTTAAAAGAAAACTAACCAGCTCACAAGCTGCCTCTAAAACTCAAAAAATTTATATCCAATAAACCTTATGGAAGAAATACTTTAATAAAATCATACCTAGATAAAAATTTCATCCAAAACAACATTCACCCAAACAACAAACAAAGATAAACTACATGAAATGACACTGCAAACTGGTTAGTAAAACAAAACATGGTAACCAGACCGGAAGTAAAACAAAAAATCTATAGGATCTTTTCCATATATTTTCATTTGCTTTAGAATAAACTACTTGTTGCCTTTTTGTAGGAATAATAAATCCCTCACAGACTAATGCAAAACACAAGCACCACAGACTGGAGTTGAATAGCTTTTCCTGGTTGTAAATACCTATGATTAGCTAACGACTTCTAATGACCCAAAGCCTGAATATCAGAAGTGGAAAAATATGCTGGAGCAGCACCAATCATGAATAAATGAGTGACAAATGGGGTCATTCAGATCTGATCGCTAGGCAGCTATTTTTGCTGTCCTGCGTTCAGATTGTCGCCCCCTACAGGGGGAGTGTATTTTCTCTGTGCACGTGTGCGAACACATGTGTAGCAGAGCTGCACAAACTGATTTTGTGCAGTCTCTGCACAGCCCAGGACGTACTCAGCCACTGCGATTACATCAGGCTGTTCGGGACCGGATTTGACATCAGACATCCTCCTTGAAAAGGCTTGAGCCTGCCTGCATTTTTTCAGACACTCCATGAAAACGGTCAGTTGCCACTCACAAATGCCTTCTTCCTATCAATCTCCTTGCAAACACCAGTGCGAATGGATCCTTCGAACAATACCATCGCTGACTGGCGATCCCCATTGCAGAAAACGTACAGCAGCGACCAGATCTGAATGACTCCCAAAATCATTAGAAGAGAGTTCCATGAATTCAGCAGCTCTTTTCAAAACATGACCAACCTAGTACTTAATTAGAAAAAATCAACCAAACCTTTAGAGCTGATAACAAGCATTCCTTAAAGAACCAGGCAGATCCTAACATCCAATCGAAAAAAACAAATTGAAGGCGCTGTCCAGAATAGAGACTATTTATTAAAATAATTTGTAATTAGACATGAAAAATAATATACCCTTTTGCTACTATTCTTCAATTATTCAATAAAACATAAAATTTATTAAAAAACACTTCGCTTAAAATTTACTACTAGCACAGCTGTGTACAATAGTTACACTTGCTAATAAATCAACACTGGCTACACCATCTGAAACAATTGTTTCATATTCCATACCACAGTGAAACACTATTCATTTCAATACAGCCTACTGAAATCTATAAGTCCAGACTTATCTAGAGGATTAAAATACTGCATACAATAGTATTTATAATTGCTTATATCCTCCCGCTGGTAGAAGGTAATTATTATTCACAGTGCTGTTGAAATAAAATCCATCAAATGAGGTGAAAAAGCTGTCAGTTTTACTGATCTCTTTGTATGTGATTTTAACGGGCGTCCCCGTTTACTGACACTTTCAAATGGCAATTGCGTTGTGGAGACTGTCAGATGTAATTCACAGTCAATTGTGGAGCCGCTACAGCTATCTGTAATTAGTGCTCACCCGTGTCTTTTCAAATCTGGCCGCCTAGAGCTGCATCTCCCGTCAAGCGTTCGTCCCCATGTTAAGCTCGGCGGTTCCACCGCTGACCTCTGCGCCGGAGGTCTCACAGTGGAAGTCTCGTAGTCCGCCTCCAATATAATTAGGTGCAGGCAGTTGGAAACGGGGCACTCTTTCGGCTGATACGGGGTCGGCTTTAGCGGCTGACCAGGATCACCTCACGATCTCCGGGAGTAAAACGAAATCTCACCGGCACTTGGAGATTAATCTCGTTTCAGATGGTTGTATCCATTGACAATAGAAATTCAAAGGAATAAACAGAACAGGACACCTGTCCTTAACTGTTATTCTTCCGGCGCTGATAACAATTAGTAATTAATTAAAGTGCATCAAAAGCAGATGAGTATGACAACTAGCTAGGTTGCCAACTAATTGAAAAACAAGAAACAAATGTATACTCCGCGCTATATGTACACTGTATCAAATTAAACTATAGTGTGCAGTCTGTCATATGGAATAATTGACTCAGTAGAACTATGAAAGTATATCAATAAATTCTTTATCTAATAATTAAAAAGGGTGTACATTTCAAACAAGATAAGCAGCATGTATTAAGCAACAATTGATTTATAATCACAATTAGTATAGCATACAATGAGATGAAATATCTTTGTTATAATGCTAGATAAAATAGAAATACACTGGCGTCCCAGTGTTTAATAAATGTCTCGTAAAAATAATCACAGCCTTATTAATGATGAACTTGTGTGTATATTGATGTATAATTACCCATGTGCAGGTTCCTGAGAGTAAGAATAAACAGGGTCCGTTAGGATGTCTGTGCACATATATGGGTATACAGTTAATTGAGCTGATTATAGCTGGTTTGGAAAAAGCCGTATATTTATCGCGGCTATGCTCCGGATAGAAAGTAGTTCTTAATAACCTGTGTGAAGATCTCCAAAGGACCCACCTCCTCAAACCGGGTGTTAGACCTCACTGCGGAGGCCAGTAGCAGTCACTCGGTACGGGTGAGCGGAGAACCGGACGTCTGCAGCACGGCACGTAGATGGATGTCAGTGCTCTTGCCGAGAGCCGCCGGCTGAAGTGCCCGGCGTTTATCCAAACCGTAGTGGAATGTGGCTGTGAAGGCCGTTAGCTGTGAGGCCGTTTAGCAAGATCGATCAGCAGGTAATGCCGAACGGCTGAACTTTGAAAAGTGGGCGTCAACGCGTTTCGTCTCCTTGGCAACCGGAGACTTCCTCAGGACGAATACCTCCCCTCTATTCGGTCACACATTTATACTCTTTCTAATGAGATTACTTGCAACAGCTGGATCTGTTTAATAGGCTGAAATGTTTAAATTATATGCTGCGCATAATAGAAAATTATTGTTTGTAGTTAAAAATTGATCATACAACACAATTAATAATATATTAAACATCTACTGAGTCAATTTAACAAATTTTATACATTAATGAGTATTTTTCTCAATTTAAACTTAATTACCATAATTTCTGTCTATTAGTCAAACATCAAATTCAGGCATATGTTTCTATATTATATATACTATTGACTAAACGACTTTCTCTTATTAGTAAACAAGAGTCCCCAAACATTATAAACTCCTAGACAAAATAATCAGTATTTAGATCTTTACAATATATTTGTATAAAGATAATATACCAGTAAAATATATACGATTAGTACATATATAAAACAAGAGTTTCAAACATTTATCTTGAGTTGATTAATTAATTCTACAAATCCATAATAGATATAAAGAACTCCGTATTTGATAAGCAAATTCAGATAGAGAATAACCAAGAATGGACTAACTTTAGATTTTAGCTCTCGGCAAGAGCACTGACATCCATCTACGTGCCGTGCTGCAGACGTCTGGTTCTCCGCTCACCCGTACCGAGTGACTGCTACTGGCCTCCGCAGTGAGGTCTAACACCCGGTTTGAGGAGGTGGGTCCTTTGGAGATCTTCACACAGGTTATTAAGAACTACTTTCTATCCGGAGCATAGCCGCGATAAATATACGGCTTTTTCCAAACCAGCTATAATCAGCTCAATTAACTGTATACCCATATATGTGCACAGACATCCTAACGGACCCTGTTTATTCTTACTCTCAGGAACCTGCACATGGGTAATTATACATCAATATACACACAAGTTCATCATTAATAAGCAGTGACGTGCGGTGAGGTTACTGGTTGGGGAGGCACTGGCAGCTAACAAGCCCTCCAAACACCCCCCCCCCCTCGAAAAAAAAAAAAAAAGTGTGGTCCCCCGACACATCAGCAAAACCAGCACTAGGCAGAACCAGCCAGGGGGAGTAATGCCATAGCAGGGGAGACACTCAGTGTGGGGTCCCCCTGCCATAACATTAATCTGCCCCCCCCAGCCAGTCAGCCCAGGGTTGGAATTCCTCGGAAAGTGGGAACCCCAAAAAATAAAAATGGGGTCCCCCCTCCCGAGCAATAACCAGCACTGGGCTGATAGCCCAGTGCTATGCCCCGCACCCCTGGTGGCGGTGGGTGCGGAGTTCATTGTGTTAATATTGTTCTTTACAGGTGGCCACAGGTCCCAGCAAGCCTGCCCCAGCATGCTGGCACTTGGAGAACCACAAGTGCCAGCATGCCCGGACATAAAGGGCCTGCTGGCACCTGTAGTCCACCTGCAAAGAATAGTAATATTGTTCTTTACAGGTAGCCTACAGGTCCCAGCAAGCCTGCCCCAGCATGCTGGCACTTGGAGAACCACAAGTGCCAGCATGCCCGGACATAAAGGGCCCGCTGGCACCTGTAGTCCACCTGTAAAGAAAATATTAAAATAAAAACACCACACGTCTTTAAAATAAGCTTTATTAAACCGGACCTTCACCTGGGGGCGGCGGCCTTTAAGCTCTTTTGCGTGGCCGCCGCCTTCCCAGGGCTTCCGGCGTCTTCACCTGGGGGGGGCGCCACCTCCCCAGGGCTTCCAGCGTCTTCACCTGGTGGGCGGCGGCTGCTAAGCTCTTTTGCATAGCCGCCGCCCAGCCAGGACTTGCGGCGTCTTCTTTCTTCAGGAGCTCTTCACAGCTCCTCCTCCGCCGTCGGACTGACCTCCTCCGCCTCGCGCTGACTTATATAAGTCAGCCGGAGGGGGTGGGGCGATGACGCGGCGAGCCGTGATTGGCTCGCGGCGGCCATCTTGATTTTCAAAAATGACGCTGAGGCGCCATTTTTGAAACTGGAACCGCTCCGCTGCCAAACTCTGCTGGATTAAGGTACATTTCCGCCGCCGCACCGCCGCCGCAACCCGCACCGCCGCCGCATCCCGCCGCCCGCACCATCGCCGCATCCAGCCGCCCGCACCTCCTCCGCCAGCGTCGCCCACACAGTGATTGACAGCGGATCCAGTGACGGATCCGCTGGCCAATCACTGTGGCCTCACTGACAGGGACGTGCTTTCATAGGTTGAAAGCACGTCCCTGTATGAAAGCGGCACCACTAATGGTGCCGCTTTCCCATATATTTTCAATGGGCTTTTAAAGCCCAAGGCTAGTCCCCGCCCGTGCCCGCCCCCCGCTCCCCATACTTTCCCCAGTGACAACGGGAGGCACCACGATCGGTGCCTCCCAAACACATACAGACTGGGGAGCAATGATCAGAAGAATATTAAGAAGATACATATGACACAGAATATGTGTCATATGCATCTTCTTTGTATTATCTTAATCATTATGACAGGGGAGGCACTGCCTCCCCTGCCTCCCCTGACTGCACGTCCCTGTTAATAAGGCTGTGATTATTTTTACGAGACATTTATTAAACACTGGGACGCCAGTGTATTTCTATTTTTTCTAGCATTATAACAAAGATATTTCATCTCATTGTATGCTATACTAATTGTGATTATAAATCAATTGTTGCTTAATACATGCTGCTTATCTTGTTTGAAATGTACACCCTTTTTAATTATTAGAAAAATAATTTATTGATATACTTTCATAGTTCTACTGAGTCAATTATTCCATATGACAGACTGCACACTATAGTTTAATTTGATACAGTGTACATATAGCGCGGAGTATACATTTGTTTCTTGTATCCATTGACAATGCCTATTCTATACCTTGTATAAAACACTCTAAAAGGTTAAAGAACACAGTACGCAATTGGCGTATGGAATACCGTAAGAGTACGCACATAGCGTAGCGAACGCTTAGCCGTGGACGAGACGCACGAGCGGCACGTTCGCTCATGGCTTAGAGCGTAAAGGCAAGCACGCTATAGGCTGCCGACTAACGTAATGATACGCTATCAGCGTAGCGGACGCTCGAGACCACGAGGAGATCACAAGCGGCGCTGACGCTCACAGAGTTAAACCTTTATAACTATACCATAAACAATGTACTTATACTGTAAACCCTTGTGCAGTGATAAGGTGTAAATGCAACACAGTGTAACCTTGTTAGTTTAAAAGCTGTATGAGCATATGTGACGCTCTGAGAACCCCTTAGCAATATAATAAACACTCAAATACCGGTCTAAGGGTCTAACGCCTTTTAAGGAAATGAATGAACGTTCAATTGCAAAAGAATAATACAATACAAGTTATACACTACCAAGATAACATAAAATACCTAACCGAATCACTACACATAAAATACAATACAATACAGATACAGTTACATTTAAAGGGGGGAAGGAGAGAGAGAATGGCTTATAACATTAAAATAAGAGACAATATGGTTGCAGAGAACTTACGCACCAGGGGAAACAATCGCAAGCGCCTTTCTGGATATCCAGCTCCCGATTATCAGCAATGAGAACCGTTGAAGAGAGTAGAGAGCTGGCCCAGATCGGCTTGTCCTTTTATACACTACACACAATACAGTACAATGGTCCCTACATTCTTATTGTTCATTGGACACAGGAATTCGTCTTCGCATTATAACAAAAGGTCATAGGTTGGTTCATACAGGTGGGCTGTGACTATTCCTAACTGCTCAGGTGGGTGGGAAACTGGGTTTCCCGCCGCATGGGTAATAAAGTGCAAATATAGTAAATGTCCATAAACTTCTTATGTCCATAACTATACGCACGAATGATTAATCCGCTTCAAACCAACACCGGAATATTGCTAATTATATTCTCTTCCGATGGATACTAAACACCACTATGTAACCCCTGTCTGACCCTTCGTATCATACAAAGAGGGATCTCTTTGTCTCTGAACATACTACATTAACTAAACTTTCAGATTCTATCAAAGGGACCATAATCTACAAAATACATTATATGACTAAAATATGTTACGATTGAGTCGCCCGCTAGACGCACACAAACTCTACCGTAAATGCGCATACCGTGCGCCTGCGGGTGTACGCACCTGAGAGTATGCGCACGCACGGGAGGCCTCATGCACACACAGCAGGCACTCGCATGAGGTGCATATATGGCAGTGTGTAGCGTGATATTTTTCTGACTTTGACAGTCCACCCTTTGGCAGTCACCAATAACTGCCACTTCCTAAAACAGTTCAAAAAGAGAAAAATATATGTCATGTATAATACATTTCTATGATTGGGTAGGGGAGGAGAGGAGAAGGTAGGAAAAGGGTATGACCTAGTGAGATAGCAGAAGCATGTGTGTATGAATCCATGTTTGGGGGGTTTTAAATCAAGCTTCGAGGTATTGCGAAGTATACATTTGAATTCCTTCTTATCCCGTGGTACGGGTCTGTGGATGGGCTGTCAAACTTTACCGAGCTCTCTTCGGCTTTTGGTTGCAACAAAATGGGGGAGCACATTTTAGTTGATGATACATGAATACGGGAATATGTGAGTGCTGATATCTGTGCCTATATTCCCTATCGACTATGTGTGTTATTACCTGAAGGTTGTAGAGATGAAGATAAAGAACAATTATGGTAAATGCAGTGATAAACTATGTGAGTTTAATATACATTTTGCCGATTGAGGTCTTGTCTTGTGTCTTGTCTTGTCTTGTCTCGATGTACATGTTGACTGTAGTCTCCCGATGCTTTTGCTATAGACGGTGTGCAAAAAGCTTTTTCAATGTCCATAGACTTACAAAAAGTGTTGGGCTAGCGTAAAATTAAAGGTACTAGGGATATGGGGGGTCTATGGCATAGTCCATCAGTTGTCTGTGTAAAAGGTTGTCAAATTCTTCTTCCAAGCGGATGTCTTTGTACCTTGGAGGAAAACAAAGGAGAAACGGGTGAAAGAAACGGACCGTGGAATCACATTTTCATCACAACATTGTCTCTATCGTTGGGTCATAAACCAAATCAGTCATTGTTATTACAGTATCTTCACTTTTTAAACTCATCACTCGGGCGCTACGTTTACACTTTGTTAAAACCCGAACGCATCTAAATATCAGACCGACCAATATGATGACACCCAGAATACACAAAAGAAATTTCCCTACATCCATGATAATACCTTGGGTCCATTCTCCTAAACCAGATAACCAATTTCGTGGGTTCAACCATGACACCCAACTGGTCAGCTCATTACCCACAGCGGCAAGGGTGAGATTGTGTTTCCTTCGGAACTCCCATTTTAATTGCAAAATGTCATCCATCTTTTTGTCTATGACCTCGACCGGGTCCTCGGTGCTGTTTGTAATATATGTGCAGCACTTTATTCCATACTGAGTCGCTAGGGTAACACAATACCCGCCCGTCACAGCTGTGAGATAATTGAGAATCATCCTATGCTGAACCAGTTCTGTTTTATAAGCTTGGAGCTCCCTTCCGGTATACCTGAATGTGTCATCATACATTTCAGTGATATTGTCTAATAAATTTGCAAGCGCAGATATGTATTTATAATTTATCACTCCTCTGGCGGTACGAGTGATATCTAACGCGATTAGGAATTGAATCCCGGTGGATTCATTGATCAGGTCAGAGGCCGGATGCTCTGTTCTTTCTATTAGGTGCCGTTAAACGATGTGTTCGTAATGAGTGTGAGTATAAGGAGCTTGGGCACTGCGGTGAATATCCTTCATTTTAGTGTGGGATATGGTCATTACCTCAGGCAGTACTTTTCCAATATAACATAACCCTTCTGAGTTTGGGGCAAGCCACTTATACGCCTTCCTCCCGCATATGAAATATGCATCATCGGGGAGAACATATGGGACGGAGTAGGACATTACCATATTACACATTTTCCATATGAAATCTCTTAACCCTAATTCTCCCATCTGTTTAGTACACGTATCAGTTTGTACGATATGTGCACAGTATCCTGGTGATACCTCTCCAACTCTCATGGTCCTACTTCCTAGGGTATACCTATATCGGAAATATTTTCCACTACCGGCTATGTGGCGTATAAGTTCTGTATCTGTAGGCATTCTATCGGCTCTGTATGAAAAGGTCATGGTTTGGTTATTCCATGACACTTCCCAATTTCCCGGCTTTCGGGGATTGGAAATGTTAAAACATACTAGGGATCTATCCACATGATATTGGTGGAGCTTCAAACTAGGAGGACTGGAGATATTAAACCTCCTGTCCACTGGCCTCCCACCACTTAGCTCAAGTACCTCCCCTATAGTTAAAGGGAATGGTACTAATCCTGATTTGCTATGGCCTTGAGGTACTTGAGAGCATACCCAACAATCTGTCTGATTTAACACTTTACCCACTAAGGAATGATAGTCACTCAATGGATGCCGGTCCATGTGGATATTAAAACTGGACTGACATTTCTTGATACACCCATCCTCGACTACACTGTCACAGAGTCTACAGATACAGTTCTCCTCAGCTAACAATCCTTCACAATTTCTTCTATTGTCAATGCTACCAGATCGTTTTCTGATACTCGCCTTTACTCGGTGATTATGTTGTTCTTGGAAATCTACGCCTCCATCTCTGTCATCAGAACCCATTCCAGAACCTCTCTCGACCTCCATGGTACTCTCGCCGGAACAGACTGCTCTGGTCAACATCATGGTCAACAGGAAAATCCATATCACAGTCTCTTGGGGCAAGTCCATCTTACAGGAGGCGAAAAGGAGAAATTTGTAATGGGGGTACAGAAAAAAACAGTTTGAGGGGGAGAGAAACTTGTTACGATAATTAGTTCTCTAGTCTTGTTGTTCTTCTTGTTCTGCTGTCATCTCAAAGGTGCTGTCTCTCAGTCTTCCAACCGAACATTCTGGTGATACAATATTCCTTCCAAATCAGCGATCTCTCTGTAAGGAGCAAAAATCTTGCATTACCATTTGTCTAACTAATGTGTGACATACCATCTTTAAAACATGAAAACATGAGTGAGAAGAGAGAAAACAAAAAAACAAAAGAGAGAGAGAGCAATTCATATACATATATATTACATAAACCAACAATAAACAACAACAGGAAAGAAAACATTTTTCAAACATTTTAAAACATTGTCAGATCTGCCGTTCATCATCAGGCTGTCATATCTACATGTCCAATGGTATCCTTGCTCAGTCCCTCCCACCAGCACCTCCATACTCCACCCTTTGTATCTGGCCAGGATACATTGATGCGGGTAGGTCATGCTGGGGTTTGGTAGACTTCTGCAAAGACCAAGTAGCTATGCAATGTTTGAGTCCTGCTGATGACCGTCAGAGATGGGAAAAAAAAAACATTTCACAGATACATTACAAATTTTTCCCGGTCATTCCTGTGTCTTCAGGGAATGACCTCCCAATTTATTAACAATTATCTCAGGCTTACCATCAGTCCTAATGATCACCTTTTCCTGACTACATATCATGGGTGTGGCACAAAATTCTTCCTATATGATCCCTGATTTATATTTCCAAGTGTCGTAACTCTGCTCGTGTTCTTGTCTAGAGGATCTGACTTTATGTGGGCTGTTGCAGTTGCTGGCATAATGCCCTTCTCTTTTACAAAGATAACAAACCCTTGGCTTCCTCCATGTGCCAGTGGCCTGGGGTTTCGGTCGATTTGATGCCTCCTCTAATGCTTGGATGCTCATCATCATCAACCACTTTCCCTGTACTTCCCTGATTTCTTGGATACCATGGTTATGTTGTTGTCTAGGGGGTTGATATGACTTTTGTATATTTCTTGATCTACAATCTCTTGCAAAGTGTCCCTCTTTATGACAACTGTAACAGACTACCACATTTGAATTTCTCACAGGATTTTGGGTCTTAAGCTGGTGTGGCTTTTTGGTTAGAGCCTGTATACTTACAGCCATCAGCTTATTACTCCGTGACTCCCTGTGTCTGGTGATGTTCTGATCATGATCAATAACGGCCTCTCTTAATGTAGCCACCGAGATATTTCTCCAGTTTGGGTTGGTGGTCTGTACCCTTGTTCTCAACACCTCCTTTAAACCATTCATTAATAACTTAACCGCTACTTCTTTATGCTGTGCATTTGTTTTGATGTCTGTGATCCCAGTGTCTCTAGCCATTACTTGCAGTGCTCGATTGAAGTAGTCAGAAGTACTTTCCTTTTCTCCTTGTCTTATGGTGAGGATTTTGTTTCACTTGGCAATGGCTGGGAAATATACTGCTAACTGTTGGTTGATCTGCTTAATACATTCCTGATTGTGTTCCTCCGTACGAGGTACCTCTGTGTTTAATTTACAATCAGCAATAAATTTCGCAGGGTCAACACTGGAGGGCAAACATGCCCTCAGCACTGTCCGCCAATCTTTGTTGGTGGGTTCTGTTGAGTTTCCTAGTTCTTTAATAAATCTCTGACATGCAACTAGATCTTTCCTAGGATCAGGGAATTCAGACATAATTGCTCTCAATTCCATCCGGGACCAGGGACGGCACATTGCACTGTCCTTGACGGGAATGCTTCCCTGATCGTCAGTCTTCCCATTGGGGACTGTGATCACCCTGACAGGACTAAATTCAATTACATCACCTTGTGTTGGTTCTACAATATGAGGTACATTTGTTTGTGCGTGATATATAACACCGTACGTACCTGTGGACACGACCTCACCTGACCCTCCGTTAGGGGGTTTGATTACTGCCTTTACCGATTTGGTCGCGTCAACCTGGATGTCTTGTAGGATGGCTTCTGGAAGAGGTACCGACATCGTGCTGGGCTCACTTTCTTGTTTGTAATCCTGAGGGAAGTTTAACATGGGGTGCAACTTGCATGGGTTAATAGTTGTACATTTAACAGTATTACAATTATCATCGTTACGTTATTACAATTAGTCTTATCATCTATAATACAGTTGCTAAGTGCATTTTTATCGTACACCATTGCGCCATTCTCTGCAACCATAATCCTCTCCATTGCCATGTCTCTCTTCCCAAGATGAGAGTCAGATATGTAAGTTAAATTTCTTTGCATTTCACTTTCCTGTTGCCACAATTTTAAATCATCATAATGTCTAATACGCCTTTTTGAAGATTTAATCAGGCACACTCTTCTCCTTAAATTCTGTAATACTTCTGGGTTAAAAGTACCTACCCGGGAAAACTTTTCCCCGTCATGCACAGTCATCCCTTCCCATTCATTGCATAATATTTCTGTGTGATGACCATCTTGGTCTGATTTCTCACACATTACCTTGCCGACCTGATTGATCGGTTTCAAATCAACCTGAACCAGGGTTGATCGCCCCTTACCTGAACAAGCGGCCCCATCTCTGCAGGCGTTGCTTTCACTACCTCTGACTTCTAATCAGGGTCTCCGGCAACCCTCACAGAAAACCAAAATGTCCGGGGTAAAGCTGCGGTGGGGGTTTTGCCTCGAGGTCCGCCCACTTAACTCCGCCCACGTTGGCCAGTACTGCAATCACTGTTCCCAGAGCTGCTGTACCCATCCTAGGGCCCCTATGAACCTTTATTTACTGGGGCGTGTTGGACCTTCCAGTCCCCAGCAAGTATCGGTTGTTGGAATGTCCCCGAGTGATCAGGCTACTTCCCTTAAAATAAAAAAAAAAACACAAATCACGTTAACAATGTGCAAGTAGCGTTCTTCAGAATTCAAGACATGCTAATGCACACAATCACATGCGGTACAATCGTATCTGCACACAAGCAACTAATCTTATGTGCGGAACGATCAGTGGAATCGAAAATTTCTGCTGCGAATTCCTTCAGCCTTGAGCTTTGTTGGCCTATATGGGTCTCGCACCAACCCTCTTCGGTTGTGCTCTCTACTTCTAGTCTGCTGTACCTGAACCTCTTGTTCTGTGACCTCCTGGTCTGTGACCTCCTGGTCTGTGACCTCCTTGTCTGTTATGTACAGCAGACTCTACTGCTCATTAATGTGTCGAGTCTAACAAGGGACGCCTCCCAAGCCACCCCACGATATCACTCTCGCTGGTGTATCTCTTTCTACTGGCCTATGGTTCCCACTTCCGTAATAAAAGAGAAATCTTATATATACACACACTCTTACCACATGTACACTTTAATTTTTATTTCTGCGCAGAAATCCTTTCATTCGGTATTAGCCTAACCCAGAAGAATTGCAACAGAGAAAGTCTTTTTCTTTTAACTTTTAAACTTTTGGATTTGAGATAGATTTGTGTTATTTTTCGCGTTACTTCCTTATCGCTTACTAAACAATACTATCGTGCGGTTTGTATCATGTGGGCGTATCCGTACGCTCCGTTGCGTAATACACGCTCCGTGCGTCGACCCTTGCTGCGTACGCCCCTTGTAAGGACACGTGTACACAGACCAAGTACGTCCACAGTTACACACTACACGTTTATCAATGTGAATGATCTTTAACAGTAATCCTTCACTGACCACCACTCAAATCTCCCTTGTATTCTAGGCGAGATTGTGTGCGTGCCTTTTACAATTAGTCCCTTAAATATTACTTTTAACTATTAATAACAACAAATGTCTCAACACGTTTATCACTAGTATGTGGCAATCAGGAGAATGAGGCACGAAAACAATACTAAACAAGAAATACAGATGTGTATGCTTATTGCTTACGTTCGCAAAACAGAAACTAAACAGGTTTTAAAAGACAATAACGTACTGTTCCTACCTTTTGGTTCCGGATTCCTTCAGCACTCCTTACTAAGCGAAGCAGACGCTTATCTGGTCAGCACTACGAGGAATATTACCTCCCGCCTTTTGATGACCGATAATGTCTGCTGGAATTACCTAGTGCAGATATGTGAAGAGCGGGCGAGTCCCCAATTGACAATGCCTATTCTATACCTTGTATAAAACACTCTAAAAGGTTAAAGAACACAGTACGCAATTGGCGTATGGAATACCGTAAGAGTACGCACGTAGCGTAGCGAACGCTTAGCCGTGGATGAGACGCACGAGCGGCATGTTCGCTCACGGCTTAGAGCGTAAAGGCAAGCACGCTATAGGCTGCCGACTAACGTAATGATACGCTATCAGCGTAGCGGACGCTCGAGACCACGAGGAGATCACAAGCGGCGCTGACGCTCACAGAGTTATACCTTTATAACTATACCATAAACAATGTACTGTAAACCCTTGTGCAGTGATAAGGTGTAAATGCAACACAGTGTAACCTTGTTAGTTTAAAAGCTGTATGAGCGTATGTGACGCTCTGAGAACCCCTTAGCAATATAATAAACACTCAAATACCGGTCTAAGGGTCTAACGCCTTTTAAGGAAATGAATGAACGTTCAATTGCAAAAGAATAATACAATACAAGTTATACACTACCAAGATAACATAAAATACCTAACCGAATCACTACACATAAAATACAATACAATACAATACAGATACAGTTACATTTAAAGGGGGGAAGGAGAGAGAGAATGGCTTATAACATTAAAATAAGAGACAATATGGTTGCAGAGAACTTACGCACCAGGGGAAACAATCGCAAGCACCTTTCTGGATATCCAGCTCCCGATTATCAGCAATGAGAACCGTTGAAGAGAGTAGAGAGCTGGCCCAGATCGGCTTGTCCTTTTATACACTACACACAATACAGTACAATGGTCCCTACATTCTTATTGTTCATTGGACACAGGAATTCGTCTTCGCATTATAACAAAAGGTCATAGGTTGGTTCATACAGGTGGGCTGTGACTATTCCTAACTGCTCAGGTGGGTGGGAAACTGGGTTTCCCGCCGCATGGGTAATAAAGTGCAAATATAGTAAATGTCCATAAACTTCTTATGTCCATAACTATACGCACGAGCGATTAATCCGCTTCAAACCAACACCGGAATATTGCTAATTATATTCTCTTCCGATGGATACTAAACACCACTGTGTAACCCCTGTCTGACCCTTCGTATCATACAAAGAGGGATCTCTTTGTCTCTGAACATACTACATTAACTAAACTTTCAGATTCTATCAAAGGGACCATAATCTACAAAATAAATTATATGACTAAAATATGTTACGATTGAGTCGCCCGCTAGACGCACACAAACTCTACCGTAAATGCGCATATCGTGCGCCTGCAGGTGCACGCACCTGAGAGTATGCGCACGCACGGGAGGCCTCATATACACGCAGCAGGCACTCGCATGAGGTGCATATATGGCAGTGTGTAGCGTGATATTTTTCTGACTTTGACACCATAAGTGTAGGGGTAACACTTAACGCGTTTCTCAGCCTCGTGTTAATGGCTGTTTTGATACTTCTGATGAAACAGCCATTAACACGAGGCTGAGAAACGCGTTAAGTATCAGCCGAAAGAGTGCCCCCCGGTTCCAACTGCCTGCACCCAATTATATTGGAGGCGGACTACGAGACTTCCCCTGCGAGACCTCCGGCGCAGAGGTCAGCGGTGGAACCGCCGAGCTTATAGGAGGAGTACAGTGCATAGTTTTGCTGATAGTGACCACGAGTATACGTTGTCTGCCTGAAAAACACTCCATATCTGTGCTCAGTGTGTTGCATATATCTGTGCTCACACTGCTCAATTGTGGGGACTGGGGAGCAGCTGTATTATATAGGAGGAGTAAAGCGTAAACCTGCCAATATGCCATTTACGACACAGAGTGGCAAGGAACGGCTGAGGCCCTGGCCTGTGTTCATGGCTAGTGGTTCAGATTCACATGAGGATGGAAGCACTCATCCTCTCGCTAGAAAAATGAAAAGACTTAAGCTGGCAAAAGCACAGCAAAGAACTGTGCGTTCTTCTTTATCACAAATCCCCAAGGAGAGTCCAATTGTGTCGGTTGCGATGCCTGACCTTCCCAACACTGGACGGGAAGAGCTTGCGCCTTCCACCATTTGCACGCCCCCTGCAAGTGCTGGAAGGAGCACCCGCAGTCCAGTTCCTGATAGTCAAATTGAAGATGTCATTGTTGAAGTACACCAGGATGAGGATATGGGTGTTGCTGGCGCTGGGGAGGAAATTGACAAGGAGGATTCTGATGGTGAGGTGGTTTGTTTAAGTCAGGCACCCGGGGAGACACCTGTTGTCTGTGGGAGGAATATGGCCATTGACATGCCTTGTCAAAATACAAAAAAAATCAGCTCTTCGGTGTGGAATTATTTCAACACAAATGTGTACAACAGGTGTCAAGCTGTGTGTTGCCTTTGTCAAGCTGTAATAAGTAGGGGTAAGGGCGTTAACCACCTAGGAACATCCTCCCATATACGTCACCTGGTCCGCATTCATCAGAAGTCAGTGACAAGTTCAAAAACTTTGGATGACAGCGGAAGCAGTCTATTGACCACTAAATCCCTTCCTCTTGTAACCAAGCTCCTGCAAACTACACCACCAACTCCCTCAGTGTCAATTTCCACTTTACACAGGAAAGCCAATAGTCCTGCAGGCCATGTCACTGTCAAGTCTGACGAGTCCTCTCCTGCCTGGGATTCCTCCGATGCATCTTTGAGTGTAACGCCTACTGCTGCTGGCGCTGCTGTTTTTGCTGCTGGGAGTCGATCGGCATCCCAGAGGGGAAGTCGAAAGACCACTTGTACTACTTACAGTAAGCAATTGACTGTCCAACAGTCCTTTGCGAGGAAGATGAAATATCACAGTAGTCATCCTGCTGCAAAGCGGATAACTCAGGTCTTGTCAGCCTGGGTGGTGAGAAACGTGGTTCCGGTATCCACCGTTAATTCACAGGCAACTAGAGACTTGATTGAGGTACTGTGTCCCCGGTACCAAATACCATCTAGGTTCCATTTCTCTAGGCAGGCGATACCGAAAATGTACACAGACCTCAGAAAAAGAGTCACCAGTGTCCTAAAAAATGCAGTTGTACCCAATGTCCACTTAACCACGGACATGTGGACAAGTGGAGCAGGGCAGACTCAGGACTATATGACTGTGACAGCCCACTGGGTAGATGTATTGCCTCCCGCAGCAAGAACAGCAGCGGCGGCACCAGTAGCAGCATCTCGCAAACGCCAACTCGTTCCTAGGCAGGCTACGCTTTGTATCACCGCTTTCCATAAGAGGCACACAGCTGACAACCTCTTACGGAAACTGAGGAACATCATTGCAGAATGGCTTACCCCAATTGGACTCTCCTGGGGATTTGTGACATCGGACAACGCCACCAATATTGTGCGTGCATTACATCTGGGCAAATTCCAGCACATCCCATGTTTTGCACATACATTGAATTTGGTGTTGCAGAATTATTTAAAAAACGACAGGGGCGTGCAAGAGATGCTGTCGGTGGCCCGAAGAATTGCGGGCCACTTTCGGCATTCAGCCACTGCGTGCCGAAGACTGGAGCACCACCAAACATTCCTGAACCTGCCCTCCCATCATCTGAAGCGAGAGGTGGTAACTAGGTGGAATTCAACCCTCTATATGCTTCAGAGGATGGAGGAGCAGCAAAAGGCCATTCAAGCCTATACATCTGCCCACGATATAGGCAAAGGAGGGGGAATGCACCTGACTCAAGCGCGGTGGAGAATGATTTCAACGTTGTGCAAGGTTCTGCAACCCTTTGAACTTGCCACACGTGAAGTCAGTTCAGACACTGCCAGCCTGAGTCAGGTCATTCCCCTCATCAGGCTTTTGCAGAAGAAGCTGGAGACATTGAAGGAGGAGCTAAAACAGAGCGATTCCGCTAGGCATGTGGGACTTGTGGATGGAGCCCTTAATTCGCTTAACCAGGATTCACGGGTGGTCAATCTGTTGAAATCAGAGCACAACATTTTGGCCACCGTGCTCGATCCTAGATTTAAAACCTACGTTGTATCTCTCTTTCCGGCAGACACAAGTCTGCAGAGGTTCAAAGACCTGCTGGTGAGAAAATTGTCAAGTCAAGTGGAACGTGACCCGTCAACAGCTCCTCCTTCACATTCTCCCGCAACTGGAGGTGCGAGGAAAAGGCTAAGAATTCCGAGCCCACCCGCTGGCGGTGATGCAGGGCAGTCTGGAGCGAGTGCTGACATCTGGTCCGGACTGAAGGACCTGCCAACGATTACTGACATGTCGTCTACTGTAACTGCATATGATTCTGTCACCATTGAAAGAATGGTGGAGGATTATATGAGTGACCGCATCCAAGTAGGCACGTCAGACAGTCCGTACGTATACTGGCAGGAAAAAGAGGCAATTTGGAGGCCCTTGCAGAAACTGGCTTTATTCTACCTAAGTTGCCCTCCCTCCAGTGTGTACTCCGAAAGAGTGTCTAGTGCAGCCGCTCACCTTGTCAGCAATCGTCGTACGAGGTTGCTTGCAGAAAATGTGGAGAAGATGATGTTCATCAAAATGAATTATAATCAATTCCTCCGTGGAGACATTCACCAGCAATTGCCTCCAGAAAGTACACAGGGACCTGAGATGGTGGATTCCAGTGGGGACGAATTAATAATCTGTGAGGAGGGGCATGTACACAGTGAAAGGGGTGAAGAATCGGAGGATGATGATGATGAGGTGGACATCTTGCCTCTGTAGAGCCAGTTTGTGCAAGGAGAGATTGATTGCTTCTTTTTTGGTGGGGGCCCAAACCAACCAGTCATTTCAGTCACAGTCGTGTGGCAGACCCTGTCGCTGAAATGATGGGTTCGTTAAAGTGTGCATGTCCTGTTTATACAACATAAGGGTGGGTGGGAGGGCACAAGGACAATTCCATCTTGCACCTCTTTTTTCTTTCATTTTTCTTTGCATCAAGTGCTGTTTGGGGACAATTATTTTGAAGTGCCATCCTGCCTGACACTGCAGTGCCACTCCTAGATGGGCCAGGTGTTTGTGTCGGCCACTTGTGTCGCTTAGCTTAGTCACACAGCGACCTTGGTGCGCCTCTTTTTTTCTTTGCATCATGTGCTGTTTGGGGACTATTTTTTTGAAGTGCCATCCTGCCTGACACTGCAGTGCCACTCCTAGATGGGCCAGGTGTTTGTGTCGGCCGACAAAAAAATTTCAGGGAGGTTTTGCCAAAACGCGTCCGAATCCAAAACACGGCCACGGAACCGAATCCAAAACCAAAACACAAAACCCGAAAAATTTCCGGTGCACATCACTAATAAGAAATTATACGTTTCTTGGTCCCACTGCCACCATTGATAAATGTCCCTTTTATTTTTTGTTTCTATCTAAATATTGGATTGTTTCATTGTAGCAAAGAGATATATTAGGCATCATCATTAAAAATAAATGTATATTAGAAAAACTGATATCAAGACTGGGGGTTCAAGCCATGTGGGGGTCATTCCGAGTTCATCGCTCGCTGCCGTTTTTCGCAGTGCAGCAAACAGGTTATTACTGCGCCTGTGTATGCACCACAATGCGCACGCGCATCGTACGGGTACAAAGCGGTTCATTGCTGAGCGATGGATTAAACAAAGAATCCATTCGCACAGCCGATCGCAAGGAGATTGACAGGAAGAAGGCGTTTGTGGGTGGCAACTGACCATTTTCTGGGAGTGTTTGGAAAAATGCAGGCGTGTCCCAGCGTTTGCAGGACGGGTGTCTGACATCAATTCTGGGGCCGGACAGGCTGAAGTGATCGCAAGAGCTGAGTAAGTCCAGAGCTACTCTGAAACTGCAATAAACTTTTTCATCCTGCTCGGCTGCACAAGCGTTCGAACACTTGCAAAGCGAAAATACACTCCCCTAGAGGTGGCGACTATCTAATCGCTGCTCTTCAAAAAAATCTAGCGAGCGATCAACTCGGAATGAGGGCCGTGATACAGTACGTTAACAATTACAGCACTCCTTAGTGTCCACCGATCTTTACTGAGAAAACCCAGACACTTATGATCACAAGAGAGTCCCTCACTGTTCTTAGTGTCAGATGGGATGTTCAAAAGGCTAAGCACCATCAGCAGCCCCTACCAATGTTGTGAAGTTGGGCCCAGCAATAAATGTTCTGCCCATAAATGGACCTGTAGAACACAAAATTGAACTTAGCCTTTCAAACTGCTAGTTTTGTAAAGACCATTATTAGACACACAATAGGGCAGGGAAACCTAATTATTAAGTAGGTAATAAAAAAAATTTTGTGCAAGTACTGTAGTCTTGATTGAACATTTTTCTATAAATGGATGAAAGAAGACAACTGTACACCACAGCAGGTAAATGTAGCAACAGTTACATTCCAGTACAAATGCATGTGTTGATACATATCAAAATACAGAAAGAAATACATAGCTTGTGAATGACTATGGTTTATCAACAGGATCAAAAGGAAGAAAATATATGCTATAAAATAACAAATGAGAAAAAGAGAAGAGAAAGAAACAAAGAAATAGAGGCCATCAGGGAAAAGAGGGAGGAGACTTAGGAAGGGGAGGGAATGGAGTCACCACTGGGACTCCAATAAAGTACCAGGTTGTTCACAGGTAACTAGTCAGAGGGAGAGCTAAGGAATACCAGCAAGGGATTTGTACCTGTCAGATTCACAGAATTCCAGCCATGGAAGCCATATCATCAAGTAGGTCTGAAACTTATCAGGAGAGGACATTATGATATTATCTATAGATCTACTGTATACATTTCTATTAGGTGATAACAGTTTTTATCATTTTGTTTCCCTACAGTTGTTGGTTAGTTGCTGAAAATGAAAAAAAGCAACTTGACCCTGCAAAACCGATGCTGTTATCTTTTCTCCTGCCAGTGGGTATAATCCTTCTAGCAAATATCTGCATTGTTTTAGCAGTTGCAGTGCTTGTAATTTGGAAAAAAAATCCCAAAATAAAAAGGTAAACCACACAGTACTTACCTACTTCTGCTAATCATCACTGTCATACCCATGCATACAAAAATGCAGTAAATCACTGTATCACTGAATGGGGATGGGCTGAATGACACCAATTTCATTGGGGAAATAGGTAGTCTTAGGGAAGGTGGGCTATGCTCTACTTATTACCATGACATGTAAATGATCAATATGGTGACTCTCATATTAGCCTAATCTCTGTATTACATTGCTTGTTATTTGCATGGAGAGAGAGATTTAAAAAAAAAAAACACATTTTCTTAAAGTGTTTCGATATAACATGGTACATAATATGCCACACATAACAGAGCATATCATATCTTGCAAGTACTGTACAAATCAGGCAAATAAATAAAATATAAACAATATATTATCAACATATTGGCATAGTTACGGTCCATACACATGGTGAGATTCGGGCTATGCCTGATTCTCACTATGCGACATGGACTGTGGTCGGTACGCAAGCAAAAATGACTGTGCTTGTGATACCGATTTTGGCTAAGTGACAATTTTAACTATCTTTTACATGAGATAGTCAAAATTGACTTGCCTGCACAGTCTATTTTTGCTTGCGATGCCGATACCACGGAACCGCGTATCGGCATCACAAGCTGTGTACACATGGTGCAATATGCACATACTTTCCTTACAATTTTGACTATATAGTCAAAATCGTAAGAAAAGTTAAGTGCATATCGCACCGTGGGAACACACACTTGACATACTTCAAAAGCATAATTTTAACAAAATAAACAAACTCGTTTAGGGGAGGAGAGGAGGGGTAAGGGGTGTGGAATCAGATATTCATAGAGCCAGCCCGCCCAACACAAAATATAATAATACTAGGAAATGTAGACCTATTGTAGTTGTCAAAGCATGTACCAAGTAATTGCTTCAAAGACTTTGCATATAGTGTGAAGAGATTCTGACGGAATAGCCAAGAAGTATGGTTCCCATTTTCTATAAAATGCTCAACACCATGGGGATAATTCTGAGTTGATCGCAGCAGGATCTTTGTTAGCAGTTGGGCAAAACCATGTGCACTGCAGGGGAGGCAGATATAACATGTGCAGAGAGAGATAGATTTGGGTGTGGTGTGTTCAATCTGCAATCTAAATTGCAGTGTAAAATAAAGCAGCCAGTATTTACCCTGCACAGAAACAAAATAACCCACCCAAATCTAACTCTCTCTGCACATGTTATATCTTCCTCCCCTGCAGTGCACATGGGGGGTCATTCCGAGTTGTTTGCTCGTTGCCGATTTTCGCAACGGAGCGATTAAGGCGAAAATGTGCATGCGCATGGTATGCAGTGCGCATGCGCTAAGTATTTTAACTCAAAACTTAGTAGATTTACTCATGTCCGACCGAAGAATTTCCATCGTTGAAGTGATCGGAGTGTGATTGACAGGAAGTGGGTGTTTCTGGGCGGAAACTGCCCATTTTCTGGGAGTGTGCGGAAAAACGTAGGCGTGCCTGGATAAAACGCGGGAGTGTCTGGAGAAACGGGGGAGTGGCTGGCCGAACGCAGGGCGTGTTTGTGACGTCAAACCAGGAACAAAACGGGCTGAGCTGATCGCAGTGTAGGAGTAAGTCTCGAGCTACTCAGAAACTGCTAATCTTTCGTTCGCAATTCTGCTAAGCTAAGATACACTCCTAGAGGGCGGCGGCCTAGCGTGTGCAATGCTGCAAAAATCTGCTAGCGAGCGAACAACTTGGAATGACCCCCATGGTTTTGCCCAACTGCTAACAAAAATCCTGCTGCGATCAACACAGAATTGCCCCCCATGTTCAGTATTAAGCATAGCATCCCATCTATCCAGATATAAATGATCCAAGAGCACAGACTGTAGTTCCTCCCCCTCGAGGGGTGGGCGATTTTTTTGATACATTTATTCAAAATAATCTTCATAGCAAAGGTTACTATAAGGTCTGAAAGGGGCAACAGAAATGAATAACATTTGAATAGAGAAAGTAAGATTTTTTTTTTTTTTTTTGCCATTTATTGAATGTACTTTAAATCCTTGCTTGGGCTCTTTCTTAATAAAACAATTAATTATCTAAAATTATAACCAAAAAAGAAGATTAAGACTTTCTGCGTTAAGGAATGGGGTGTAAATTTTTCACATGGTACAAAACCACCCAATGTAATAGCCTGCAAGTGTTCTAGGCTATTACATTGTTGGAGTGTGTGTGAGTTTTCTGGAATGAAAACTCACACTTAGTAATGTGAGTTTCATTCCAATGTGCGAGTTTGACAAAAGCATGCACAGATCAATGAGATCCGTGCATGCCTCTATCTGCAAAACTATTTAAATATTTTAAAAAAAATTTGTAAAACAGACGTGCAGCCCCCACCCCCCTTCCCCTAACCATAACCAACCCCAGGCACTTTGAGACGTCCTGGTTGCAAAAATTCAGGGGGGAAATTTAGTAGGAGTCCTCCATATTTTTACAAACAGCACCAGGCTTTTGGATCAGTCCTGGTTCCAAAAATACGGGGGGAAAATGAAGTAGGGGTCCGCCTACTTTCTACACTAGATGATGTGCACACTCCATTAAAAGCAGAAGTTGCTTCTCTATCTGCTCAAATGGCAGATCTGCAAAACAAGATCTCAGATGTGGAAGGCAGGTTGTTCAGAAATAATATTTGTTTTGTGGGTCTCCCTGGAAATGAGGAAGGAACAATGTCTGATCACTACTTATGGTTCTGACTCCTTTATGACTACTTTTGCGGTGGAGCAAGCCACCGAATACCCACCAAAACACCTCCTCCTGGTATACATCCTTGTACATTTATTGCAAATCTTCCTCATTATCAGAATCGAGATGCAATATTGAGAATGGCTCAAGTTAAAAGTTGTATAAAAAGGAATCACTATCTCAGTTTTTCCAGATTTTGCTGTAGATGTACAAAAGCACAGAGCTAAAAGCCCGATTCAGGGCTGATCGTAGATCTGCTAAAATTAGCACATCTACGATCAGATTCTCTGACATGCGGGGGACGCCCAGCACAGGGCTAGTCCGCCCCACATGTCAGGCCCTACCCACCTTCCCACCCCCTGCACAGGTCCGGACATGCCTGCGTTGTCCAGACCATGACCCCCAATGGCGTTCTAATGCCGTTGCCACGCACCCTCCTGCGCTGCGACTTTCTCTGCCTATCAGTCAGGCAAAGGCGATCGCACCAGTGAGATGCTTTCGCATCTCACTGGGTGCACAGGTGCAGTGCGCCCACTGTGCAAGCGCACTCCACAAAAGGCTTCAGAGTGCGATCGCTGCCGTTGCAGTGATCACCTCTGTATTAGGCCCTAAATTTCTTCCTATCAAACCTCAGCTCCATGACTTGAATCTTCAATATGAGATGATCTTCCCTTCCCCATGGAAGTAGGCTGCGGCATGGTTAGATCCTCAAAAGCCTGACAGTAAACAGTTAGCTTCTGATTTGTCTCACTAATTTAAGATTAGATAGAATATTATGGAGGAGACGTTCCTTTAGGCATGTCATTTTAATAATATGTTGGCTTATATAGTGTTAGATCTATGGACATTAAGGCTATACAGAGAGCTCCCTTGTATTAGTGGCTGCTTTTCTAATTTTCTATTTTGTCTGCCTTAGTTAAGGGGATAAATATACCTCAGGTAAGGGGGTGTAGTGGGAAGTTGGTTGGGATTTAATTGTAGATAATGTGTTCTTGATGTTTCTATTTTATTCTGCACTGGTCTCTCCTTGACACATTTAGTGGGGAGTAAATTATTGATTCTCAAATGCCCCTGGGTAGGTTGGGCCTACCATACTATGTATACTTCATCATCCAGAGGGGTCTCCATTTTGATTAAAAAAAGGTTCCATTTGTAGTAGTCATTACAAATGGACACTTATGGCCATTGTTTTTCTTGACTGTAATATTTCTTCTATTCCTATTTTTATTCCTGGTTTATATTCCCCCTCCCTTTTCATTTGATGTTTAAAGATGGGCTGCCGACTTTATTGCAAAATCACCTACACCTGTGGCATGCCTAAGAGATTTCAATGCCGTTATGGACCCAGTCACATAGTGGCAGGCCTCTATGAGTTCTGTTAGTCAGAGTACTTCTGGTTATTCAAATTTTGCAACAGTATTAGGGTGAGTAAATGTGTGGAGATTTAAACATCCTGAGGATAGTAAATGTTCATGTTTCTCTTCCACCCATCGCACCTTTTCCTGTATAGACCATGCCTTGGTTTCTTGTACACTGTTGCCCACGATACTGCATATGGAATATAAAGCAAGAGGTGGAGCAGACCATTCAACATCTGATAATAAAATTGGATTGCGGCATTCCCAAAGGATAACAATTATGGAAATGACATCCCTCATGGTTGCTACAAATGAGGGCGGGGTTAGAGTTGGAAGAGATGTGGGAAGAATACCTTGCAGGTAATACTGGCAAGGCCCCGATGTCAACTTTATGAGATGCCTTTAAGTCTTTTATTTCAGTGTCCTTTATACGGCAAATGGCTGAGATAAAAATGCAATATAGGAAAATGGAAATGGAAACTACTTGTAACAATCTAGAGATGCAATATCTTGAGGACAAACTAGATTCTACCCGTATCCAATGGTTGGCTGCTCAGGAGGCATGGTGTGCTCATCTAACAGATAAAGCAAGCTGTAGATTTTGTATACACAGATTTTATATGCAGGCAGATAAGATGAGTATTGTAGTTTAATATCACATCTGGTACAGGCTGAACGAACAACAATTTGTGTTTCAGAATTACTAAAGGCACACTGGTCCATAGTTACCTCTACTCCACACATTGTTGAGACATTCACTTCTTATTTTAAATCTCAATATGCTACTCGCTTGAAATGTTATGTTTCTGCTTTGCAGACATATGTAACTTTGGTAGGTCTCACTCAGTTATCTCAGGAGGACAGAGAATACCTTAATCCTCCTCTGACAGTGGAATAGGTAGGGCCGCCATAGCATTTTTCTCTGGTGGCAAAGCACAAGGGTCTGATGACATTCCTATTGAGGTATATAAAAAACATGACAAACATGAGTATTTGTTTCAAAATTGTTAGAAATATTCAACTTTATCTTTGAAGAGGGCTGCCTCCCTTCATCTATGTTAGAGGCAAGTATTATTATTCTTTCAAAACCAGGAAAAGAATCCCAAACTACTGGATTCCTACTCTCCTATTTTGTTACTCCCCAAAGACATAAAGATTTTAGCTACAATCATAGCTATCTATTAAAACTAGAGATGTGCGGCGGGCACTTTTCATATTTTGTGTTTTGGTTTTGCTTCTAATACCCCACTCGTGTTTTGGTTTTGGGTTGGTTCCACCCTTTTCGTGTTTTGGTTTTGCTTTTGGATCTGGATGAGTTTTGAAAAAAACATAAAAACAGCTAAAATCACAGAATCTGGGGGTAATTTTGATCCTACAGTATTATTAACCTCAATAACATTAATTTCCACTCATTTCCACTCTATTCTGAACACCTCACACCTTAGGCCTAATAGATGCACCGAGGTCGCTGTATAACTAAGCTAAGTGACACAAGTGTGCGGCACACACACCTGGCCCATCTAGGAGTGGCACTGCAGTTGCAGACAGGATAGCACTTAAAAAAACTAGGCCCCAAACAGCACATCATGCAAAGAAGTAAAAGAGGTGCAATAAGGTAGCTGTATGGCTAAGCTAAGTGACAGAAGTGTGCGGCACAAACACGTGGCCCAACTAAGAGTGGCACTGCAGTGTCAGACAGGATGGCACTTTAAAAAACTAGGCCCCAAACAGCACATCGTGCAAAGAAGAAAAATAGGTGCAATGAGGTTGCTGAATGACTAAGCTAAGCGACACAAGTGTGCGGCACAAACAACATGGGACATGCTGGAATTTGTCCAGATGTAATACACGCACAATATTGGTGGCACAGGAAAGCGTACCCTTAAACCAAACACACACATGGCAAAGCCTGTAAAATTAATTAGGATAATAATAACCATTTTATTTGAAGCTATTATAATAATATGCAACGCAGGCGAGCGTACCCCTACACCACACAGGGCAAACCCTGTAAATTCATAGTTTATTAACCTGTCACCCTGTCGGCCACTGCAGTGCCATTTTGTTTCCTAGATGTGCCATGCTGAAAGTTTAAGTGCCACATGTTTGTGGTGCCCACTGCTTTCGCTTAGCTTAGTCATCCAGCAACCTTTTGGTCTAAACTGGATGAAAACAATATTGTGAGTTGTGAGGTTGTCAAAATTGACTGGAATTAGTGGAAATTAATGATGTTGAGGTTAATAATACTGTAGGAATAAAAACAGGCCAACATTCTGTGATTTTTGCTGTTTTTGTGATTTTTGTAATAAAAAAAATAGATTCGAAACCCTCAAAAGCGGCTTTGCAAAACCAAATTACAGAACTAAAATACGAAGGAGTTACAGATTCAAAACCTATGATGGGGGCTGTCACACAACCCTAATATAAACCCATTTTTCATTTATGTTAAGGATAAAATTAGGGTGTGGAGCCGACTCTACCTTACAGTTATGGGTAGGGTCAATTTAATAAAAATGGCCCTGCAACCCAAGCTTTTATATCTACTTCAAGATTCTCCTGTTTTTCTATTTACTTATATATTTAGGAAAAAAAATCTGTCTTCACTGGCTTGGGCAAATCATCTTTCTCATATTAGTTTAGATACTCTTACCAGGACTAGATCTGCCAGAAGTCTTGCATTGCCGAATTTTAAATACTATTATTATGCAGCTCAAATCGTACATCTGAGGACCTGGCTAGTGAGGCATAGTACATAGTTACATGGTTAGTGAGGTTGAAAAGAGGTAAAATGCCCATCGGGTTCAACCTGAGGCTTTGCATGTTCTTTTAGTATCTCAGTCATACCCTGGGTTTTCACCTCTATAAATTTTACTAGAAGTCAGAATTATTGCATCTAGCCCACACTTATGAAAACAACCAATTACAATCTGGAGGCCGGTCTCCAGGATGATAGAGGCTCCTGGATTAGATCCTGGTACCTTGAGCATACTAACCAAACTGGCTGGTTTACTGCCTAACTTAGTTTGGCAGTCTGTTGGCATCAATACTGTAGGCCAGTTGTATGATAACTCCATTTTGATTATCTGAGACAGAAGTATTATTTATTATCAGAGTATTTCTATTGCTATTTGCAGCTTAGACATTGTTTACACAGTTTTCAAATTCACCACAATTTAATACCCCCATTATTAAAAACATTTTTGCTGACTCTATGTCCCTATAAGCCTTTATATATTAATTTTTTGTATATCTTCATTAGACTGAAAATATACCTAGACTTAACTCTCAGTGGGAAGAGGATTTGGGTTCTATTAAAGATGAGACTTGGGCTGAGGCTTTGAAGTCTCCTAAGTTTTTTACAACATCAACTAGATTTCAATAAATTCAATTGTTTATTTTACTCCGGTCTATCTAGTTAGATATGGAGGTCGTTCTACCAATCGTTGTCCTAAATGCCACACTAAGGAAGGGTCATTTAGGAATTTATTGTGGGAGTGCCAATTAGTTAGCCAATTCTGGGAGCAGGTTAAGTCTGTTCTAATCAAACTAGGAATTCCCAATGTAATACCTCAGCAGCATGTTTTTTTAAAAAGATTGAGGGAAATCTTGTTAATAAAAACAGTAAACAGTTTATAATAAATATGTGTACCTTAACTAAAGTGTTTATTGCTCACTTATGGATGGCTTCTGAGGGATGGGAAGTTGAAGCCTGGTTGTCTTTGATTTTCCTTACTGTTCAACATGAAAGACATATTTATATTACACATACAGAAAGGCAGAAATTACATTTAATCAGATAGATGGCTGGAGTCTAGATTTCCCTCATTATAAAGAAATAAAGAAATAAAGAGGATCTCATAGTAGTCTATCTCTAGGCGAACATTTACCAAGTAATAGAGGTATATAGCAATGTATGACTTTGTTGTGTATTTAAGTTATGAGGAGAGCCAGAGTACTTTTTCAATTTTACATTTTCTATATATTCTTTTCTTTTTCTTCTCTTTCTTTGTTTTTGTATCTATAAGTGATGCTATGTATAGGCATAAACTGTATATTGTAAAATGAGACAGCGTTTACATTTTACAGGGGAACAGAAACTTTTAAAATGTCTGCAAGTACATATGTTTTCATGAATTATATAGTTTGGTTGTATTGATGTTATTTATAATTATTAAGTATATAAAGGTTGTATTTATAGTTAGTATCTCTGTAGTTATTATATTTACAAACACAATATATAAGGTTTGATAATGATAATAAGTCATTCATGGTTGTTGTTATTATTATTATTATTATTATTATTATCAACAACACTATATACAGTATTTAGTTATTAATATGCTTGAAAACACACCTAGAGTTAATACACGTAGAGTTATTATAACTGTAGTAAACACATGTGAAATAAATGCACTTATAAATAATAAAGTACGCTTTCATATTTACTATCACTATATTTATAGTAAGTAAGGTCGTGGCTAGTATATTTGAGGTTAATAAATTTATAGTTTATGTGTGTATAGGTTTAATAACCATAAAAACGACAGTATGTAGAGTTTCACTATAGTTACATTTATTTGAATTAAGTTAGTATTTATTTGAATTAAGTTAGTTATTTGAATTAAGTTAGTTGTAATCACCATAATTATTATTACATTAAATCACTATAATAATTATTATGTTTTAGGTCACTATATTTAGAACATTTCAATTATTATAACTGTAATGGTTCAATGTGGAAGTATATTTTAACATGCATCTAGGCCCTATACAGTATATTAGGCTTTGGTCCTATTCACCGAATGTTAAAATTTGTATTCAATTTCAGGTGTGTTGTTGTGTTATGTCTGTGTTAAGCATCACTATGATAAAATAACAAATAAATAAAAAAGGCCTATACTACGGCCCAACGGTTCTGGTATCGATTAATGGGCTTTCCTCCATGGTTTTTAACTTGGGGAATTGTACACTTTAGGGTTGCCCATTGTTCCCATTGCTTTATGCCTTAAGCATTGTGCCTTTAGCAGCTAGCATTCACAATAACCCCAACATCCAGGGGGTTTCAGTGCAGGGATCACAAGTATGTGGATGATATGCTCTTAACCCATACATTATCCCTGACCTTTCTCCCTCATTTAATTGCTGAACTGGAATTTTATGGCGAATGCTCGGGGCACAAGGTGAATGGCTTTAAATCTGAAGTCTTAGCTTTTCATGTCTGTTTTACTACACTAAAACTATTAGCGCTCAATTTTAGTTATTTGGGAACACATATCACAAAATCATATGAACAATTATTCCAGGTTATAATATTACAGAAAAGGTAAAGACAAATGCATCCTAAAGCAGCTTAGTCCTAATGGATAAGTGGCATCACCTATATAGTTAGAACAGTATTTAAAGAATCACCACTGGGTCCCAAAGCACTGTAGTCCGTAAGCAAGACTCGTAATTGGCGGCACCTCACTCCGTTTGTCATACTGTATATGACACAGGTTGTAGAAGTTCCATATCCATTTTGTATTCACTACTTTCTCCTTCCCCACCCATGTTCAAGGAACCTTTTAAACAGGCCTGGGAACGAGACCTGGCATTGTGCTTAGAAGAATGGACAAACATCCGGCAGTGTGTGGCTAAATCCTCAATACCAATTTGAAAGAAAATTCTTTTATTGTGTACTTACATTGGTATTTGGTATTGGAAAGGCTAAGTCACATTTTCCCAAAGACTTTGGACCTTTGTTGGCGACAATGTGGTCAAGTAGGGACTTAACTATACATCTGGGTGGGACTGCCCGATGTTCTCCAAGTATTGGGATAATGTGTTGGAGCCTTCGGGGTAGATGTACTAAGCCTTAGAGAGTGATAAAGTGGAGAGAGATAAAGTGCCACCCAACCAGCTCTTACTATATTTCATACACAGCTTGTAACATGGTAGGAGTTGATTGACTTTGACTTTATCTCTCTCCAAGGCTTAGTACTTCTACTTCTTAGTATTTAATTAGCAGCTGCTAGGTTTAAGCGGGATATAGTCATGTTACCGGCGATCGGGATACCGCTGGACAGTGTACCGACACTGGAATCCCAACCACCAGACATCCCGACAGTCAGCATGCTGACTAACAGGGACTATTCCCACTCGTGGGTGTCCACGACACCCATAGAGAGCGAATAGAACCTGTGGCGAGCACAGCAAGCAACTGAGCCCGCTGCGTGGTGAGCGCAACGAGCCCGCACGGGACTTCGTTGCATTCGCCCCCCACCGGCAAACTGGTGGCCGGGATCCGGCGTCAGGATGCTGACGGCCGGGATCCCAACCACTGGTCACACAATCCCAACCCGTTTAAACCATGTCCCCTTTGGATGCACTTCATTGCCTGGTAATGCTCCTCCCCTTATGAATGTGGTAATACACTATGGCCAAATTCTCTCTGTAGTGTTGTTGAGGCACAGCCAGCTTTGTGTGCAGTGTGTTTATGCATGAATGGTATACATCATGTACAGTATGTGAATATTAAGTGTGAACTCTAAACACATACCCCTTTGATTTCCCCTATGCAACTCCAGCAACTTCAAATAATCCAATGCTATCAAGTTCCCAAATAAAGCAATTTACACGACTTTTGGAATAAACCTTTATATAAGTGTTAACCATCTATTCTATACTTGTGTATTATATTCAGCACTAGAAGAATTTCACTCTTAAAGAACACATTGGCCACATTCTCAGTTGCGTCTTTGCTTGGAGTCACATGGGTGTTTGGCTATTTGACGCTCCTAGATACGGATGACAATGCTCACATCATTTTCAGCTTCATTTTCTGCATATGTGGCTCAACTCAGGTAATTATTGTGGTCTTAAGTAACCAAGAATAAATGAATATGAATTATAAATGTGTTTCTCAAGTGGTGTATTCATTGTTTGGTTCTAATGTGTACTGTATATAGTATATGTCGCTTTGTTCATTTATCTATCTATAAAATGTGCAATGCAGCTGTGTGCATACATTATACATTACATAAATAATTCAGCATTGATTACCTTTTTGCAAATTTGAGAATTACTCTCCATATTTTGTTGAAGTTTTACATTTACATTTCCAGTGGTTGAATGCATCTTTCAAGTTATATATACTGTATGCATATTCCAGACATACAGATGTATCCACCGTTATCTTGAGTAGTTTTCTGTGCCTAGTCACAACATGACTTATTAGCATAAACCCTTCAGCTATTTTTCTCAACTGCAATACAATACAATACAGAGAACAATACAGCAGGGGATTAAGTCTGACTCGCCAGTCACAGTTAATCCTATTAACCGTCAAGATAAATGTGGATACATCTGTATGTCACAAGTCATTTGCTTAATGGTATCATACCATGGGTACAGGGTGTACAATGCTCATGGAACCCTGTGCCAGATTCCCGAAGATATGGGCATGAATAATAGACTCTGGCATGGTGCATGGGCTACTCAGCACACTGCACTGGTGAGAGTACATGATCCCCCTCCTCTCTTAAACCACCCCTGTATTATACTAAACTTTATTTTGGGTGCAGTCACCTTGAGCAGAGTGGTGCAGTTTGTGTGTTGGCATTAATGTACCTTCTACCTTGTGTTCTCTTTCTCTCTGTCCATCCTGGCATTTGGAGTGTGGGAATAAGTAACCATGGGTTATCCCACAGTGCAAATGGAATAACAGGTTTTCTTGGATAAACCTCTAAAAAATGTCACTTCTCCTACGCAGTTCTTAATTGACAAAAAGAACAGTTCACATGCTCCTTGCTCCTCCTGCACTATTATTTCTGGGACAGTTGCAGTGAGTCTACCAGGAGCATCACTGTAACTCATTGTAGCAGGAAATGTAACAGAGTCCGAGTTTGTGGAGGTCCGGGATTTCAACCGAGATTTTAAGGCGGCAATCATTTTCAAATGTGTAAATAATTGCCGCTTTGAAAATACAGGCAATCTCGGCAGAAATCCTGGAACTCCACAAACTCAGCCCATGTTACATTTCCACACTGGTTAGTTGTTAACATCACCTCATCAGCTAGAACCTCTCCATGTTCTCTGCAGCAAGCTCTCTCTGTCTGCTCTTTTCATACTCCCTAAGGATCACAGCCTAATCTTATACCTTTATCTGCATGTACTGATACTTCTCTCCGCCCTCCCTCTCTTTTAAAATAAGTAATTTATCATGAAATATGAATGCTATTGAGTATACCATGTACTTTCCTGCTTGAAATGTAGTACCATTCCATGTAACTGTTGGTAAAGTAAACTATCTATAATCAGTGTTGGACTGGGGCATGAAGGGCCCACTGGGGGAATGCTGCTGTAGGGGCCCATGCTTAAAGGTGTAGCCAGGTTCCAGTGGAGGCATGGGCAGCCACCACAGAGGTTTGGCTAGCCATTACATGTGCTGTGCCCCTTGGTAAATATATAAAAAACCAAATTATTGTGAAGTATAATGTAACATAATTGTATAATGCATAAATCCAGTGCACTAGGATAGTTTGGAACTTGATCCCTAGAGGATGAGGAGGGCCCACAGGCAGTAGGACCCACCGGTGGTTTTCCCTGTTCCCCTGTGTGCCAGTCTGACCCTGTCTGTAATCCTTTAGATTGTGGACATTTCGAGAAACATTGACAATAATTTAGCTTGATTAAGAAGCACCCTCTCATATATTCAGGTCCTCCATCAGGGGGCTATAGGGGATTCCGGCGCATGGGGCATCAATTTAGAGGTGAACTCACTGGTACAGATAATCACAGCTGCAAACTGCTCCTTATTCACAGGCAGTGACCAGCTCAGATGGGCCCTCATCAGCCTGCGATCATTGGAGCCTCAGATTAGACACTTGCCCCTCCTCTTCTACCCTGAAATATAGCCAATTGCGGCTCACACTATTCCGCATTATAGCTGCTCCATCTTGTACATAAGACTTTTTTGCGCAGGTTCAGTGTGCAGATGTAATCCTATTAGTAGGGTACATAATTATATATGTGTAATTGTTAATGTTATATTTATATCTACATGATTTTATATATATATATATATATATATATATATATATTCAAACACATTTATTTTAATATGGAGTTGGTCCCCCTTTTGCAGCTACTGTGTAACAGATTTAGGAGTGTTTCTGTGGGAAATTGTGCACATTCATTTTGTAGAGCATTTATGAGGTCAGGCAGTGATGTTGGGTCTGGCTTACAACTTCCATCATCCCAAAGGTGCTTGATAGAGTTGAGGTCAGGGCTCTTTGTGGGCCAGTTAAGTTGTTTCATACCAAACTCATTAAACCATGGAGGTAATTCAGATCTAATCGCTCGCTAGCTGTTTTTTGCAGTCCTGCGTTCGTATAGTCGCCGCCCACCTGGAAGTGTATTTTAGCTGTGTAAGTGTGCGATCGTATGTGCAGCCGAGTGGTACAAAAAAACTTTGTGCAGTTTCTGAGTTGCCCAGAACTTACTCAGCCGCTGCGATCACTTCAGCCTGTCCGGGGCCGGAATTGACGTCAAACACCCGCCCTGCAAATGCTTGGACACGCCTGCGTTTTTCCAACCACTCCAAGAAAATGGTCAGTTGCCACCCACAAACTCCATCTTCCTGTTAATCTCCTTGCGATCGGCTGTGCGATGGATACTTCGTAAAACCCATCGCACAGCAACGATCCGCTTTGTACCTGTGCGACATGCCTGTGCATTGCGGTGCATATGCATGCGCAGTTCTGACCTGATCGCAGCGCTGCAAAAAATGCTAGCGAGCGATCAGGTCTGAATTACCCCCCATGTCATTATAGCACTTGCGTTGTGCACTGGGGCAGTAATGTTAAAACAGAAAAGGGCCTTCACCAAACTGTTGCCACAAAGATGGAAGCATAGTATAGTCCAAAATGTACTGGTTTGCTGATGCATTAAGATTGCCCTTCACTGGAGAAAAGGAGCTTAGCCCAAACCCTTAAAAGCAGCCCCATACCTTTATCCCTCTGCCGCCAAACATCACAGTTGGCACAATGTAATCAGGCAGGTAATGTTCTTCTGGCATCTGCCAAACCCAGACTCGCCCATCTGACTGCCAAACAAAGTGTGATTCGTCAATCCACAGAACACGTTTCCACTGCTCCACAGTCCAGTGTTGGTGTGCTTTTCACCACTCCATTGACGCTTGGCATTGGTGATGTGAGGCTTGCATGCAGCTGCTCAGCCATGGAACCCCATTCCATTAAGCTCCCGCCGCACAGTTTTTGTACTTACATTAATGCCAGTGGAAGTTCGGAACTCTTCAGCTATGGAATCAGCAGAGCATTGGTGACTTTTATGCACCATGTGCCTTAGCAGTCCTAAACCCCACTCTGATTTTACATGGTCTTTCACTTCATGGCTATTGACATTGAGTTACTGTTGTTCCTAAATGCTTTAACCTTCTAATAATATCACTTACAGTTGACCATGGAATATCAAACAGGGATGAAATAGAAAGGAAGGTAGGAAGATGCGTTGTAGGCTGGCATTCAGTAAAGCCCTGAGGTGGAGCATCCTCTGAGAAGGGATGAGTGAGGACATGGCCTAGTTGATTATCCAACCATTGGCCTGGAGAAAGGACAATGGCAGTTGGAGATGATGATTCAATATTTCTGGAGACTGTGCCAGGAGTAATAGATCATACAAGTAAGGGAGGATTTGAATCCCTTGCCCTCAGAGATGGGCCGCCATCATCCGTATGACTTTTGTAAACAGTCCAAAGGGAATGACATTTAATTGGAAATGCTGTTGGAAAACAGCAAACTGGAGGTACTGTTGGAGGCAGGGTGCTATAAGTACATGCATGTATGCTTCCTGGATGTCCAGGGAAACCATATAGTCCCCAGGTTGCATTTCTAGGAGAATGGAGTAGAGAGTTTCCATACGGAACTTAGGTACTCTGAGGAACTTATTCAGCAGCTTGAGACTCAGAACGGGGCAGTACGACCCATTTGGTTTTTGGACCAAAAACAGTGTAGAATAGAACCCTTGACCCTGTTGATGTCGTGGCACAGGGATGACCACTCCAGATTGCAGTAAGGAGTGGATGACTGGCCTGGCAGTAGCTCCTGTAAGACTGTACACTGACTTTTTAAACATACATCAAGTTTTCTATCCGGCAGTTCCTTAAGTGAGGACACAGTAGGGATAGGTAGGATGGAACTTTTGAGTAAGTGCGTAACATGAGTATCCACAATAGGTTGGTTTTCCCACTGTGCACCATCCTCTGTGGGTAATGACTAAAAGGAGCTGAACCTCTTAGGTACTGTGAATTTCCTAGTAGGTGGAAACTCAGCAAGGACTACTTTCTGCTGCTTGTGTAGCACATCTTTAGAGGTAGTGGCTGGTTCAGCATCCTCAAGCTGAAGAGAGAATTTGACCGCCCTGATTAATGCTGCCACATTGAATTTAGATGGGGCCTCCTCATCCCCTGAGTGAGATTCTGCATCAGAAACCTCAACCATGTCAGCAAGTAGTGATGATTCCTCCGAATCCAGGTGTGGTGTGGATTGTGAGGAAGGTATAGTTCGTTTAGCAACAGTAGCTGCTGGCAGTGTGCCTTGCCCATGTATCATGCTTTGAAAAGCAGCAGATAAGGCAGCTAGAATCTATACAGATGTAGAGAATGAATCCAACCACTAGGGGTCGATGGGTGGGGTGCAATGGCCCGATAAACAGGTTGTAATGGCTGGTGAAAACCCATAGAGGGAGCCATTGGAGGTTGCAGTTGCTTTGGAACTGCTACAGGGAGAGCCATTGTTGGCTGCACTGGTTGTGGACCAGTCCCTGGAGGAGCCAGTGCGGGTTGTAATGGCTGGGGTATACCCATAGCTGTATGGTCAGCAATTTTAGCCAGTATTGTGTAAATGAAGCCATGGAGGCTCTTGTACAGTAACTGGTGGAGCTGAGGTGCTAGGAGGCACTAAGCAGCCAAGGCATAGATCATCCTGTGATAAATCCTTAGGTAAAAAACCTCAGTGTGACAGGTATTACATGGTACCAAAGTAGGTGCTCCTGCCTGTCTTGTCTTACTTTTGTTAGACATAGGTACAGCAAGTAGTAAACACACACACAATATGGTAGTGAGCAGCTTATAACAGGCACAGTATGTGACAATGTGCGCACACAAATACAATATTTAGTAGTGGGGCAGAGTTAACCCAACACACCAGTATTCAAGGGTCACAGAGAGAAAAGAGGTACAGAGAACGCAAATACAGTACACTGTATGTACAGTTTGAAGTACGGAGAAATCAAACAGCAGCATTAGCATAAGTCAGTACAATACAGAAAATGTAACTGCAATGGACACTGGTATCAACTACTCAGCCTATTGAGGAGGCTGGTAGGATTCAGAATTTGTATAACCTGCAATGTAGGAGAGGTATACATGGAGACACAGACTACCACCTCTGGAGCCCTGCAGAGCTCTAAATGATGGCTGCTAAGAGTCCCATGTGAGGAAGGAGGAGCAGCCCAGGGCGGGAAGACCAATGTGGAATGACGCCCTGGGCTGGGGAGGGGTCGCTGGTGGTCTTGTGCGACCGCTGATGTGCTCCCAGTCCAGTAAGTGTACTTATGGGGACCCGGCATATGGACTGCATAAATCGCGGGTCCCACAAGCAGAAACCTGCCATACCTGTCCCCCATGTCTCCAGATTGCAGTCCTTGGATGCCCCTGCATCTTGCTAGTGAAAGGTGCAGTGGGGAACCCCTCCAAAATCACCTACCCACTCATGGTGTTGTGGACCGGTGTGAGTGTTGGAGAGACAGCTCTGGTGTCCCATTTACTGCCAGGAGTTTTCATGTCATTAGAAAAGTTATCAAAAATTATAACAATTTAGAGAAAAATAAAAGCTTGAGCTGCAAGCTGCAGCCCCTGTTCAGTGTGTCCCGCTCCATGCTGATACCAAAAAAACTGAGCATGGGGATGGGGTATGAAGGGGGAGTAGCCCAGTGCATCCTGGGAGGCTCACAAGCTTATTGTTTGGTGTCAGTCCCAGTCTCCACCAGCCATCATACCCAAGGTTAAGTAATAACCTTGTGGAGACCATGGACCCCAATAAAGAAATGTACATTGGTGGCCACTGCTGTAGAGAAGCTTCTGGGCCCCCTATGTTCCTAGCTGTCAGTTACCCAGTGAAAGTGGGGTGACTGCCAGTGGGAGGGCATCACCTCGCGACACAAAATGGGGGTCATATGATGCTCAGCTGAGGGGTATAAAAGAACTGTCAGTTACAGCTGACAGTAGTCTACAGAGACCCTTGGTCAGTGTGTACCAGAGCTCCTCAAGCTGCTGCTAGCAGAACGAGCTGGCTATAAACACAGCAGCGGATGATGAAATCAGTAAGCTATAGCTAGAGCACAAGCAGCTGCAGCAGTGACAGGGACATTGCTCCTAACCACACAGTAGTGGTCCTCCCTACAGTACAGAGCTGTATACAGTTGAGAGATGGTTGCCGCAGTAGCGTGAGTGTCTGTGGAGCAGGAGCCCCGGGTTTCCCTAGCAGGGATATCAGGAGCTGTCTGTGTTGCAGGGTCCATTATATGAACATACAGGCAAGGCTAAAGTCAGCAGTAGCAGCCAACTAGAGAGCTGGGGGAGCGGCTTACCAGCAGGAACAGTTGAGAGCAGAACAGGCAGCTTGTGTACATTGAGTGGTGAGATCACAATTATATATCACAAACTGCTACATCCAATCTGCTTAAAGTAGTTTGCATAGGGCAGCCCATTGGCTATTAGAAGAGAAGCCCAGCATTACCAGTTAATAGCAGAATTTAGCGTCTGGGAAGGTGCATGGAGATACTAGTTAATAGGAGCTGAGCATGGCACCCTATATTTAATTATAAACAGTTGTAGTAGAGAGAGAGAGAGAGAGAGAGAGAGAGAGAGAGAGAGAGAAAGATAGATTGGGAGGAACTTGTGTTAAATGAAGGGTGATACAGGTTGAGTATCCCTTATCCAAAATGCTTGGGACCGGAGGTATTTTGGATATCGGATTTTTCCGTATTTTGGAATAATTAGATACCATAATAAGATATCATGGTGATGGGACCTAAATCTAAGCACAGAATGCATTTATGTTACATATACACCTTATACACACAGCCTGAATGTAATTTTAGCCAATATTTTTTTATAACTTTGTGCATTAAACAAAGTGTGTCTACATTCACACAATTCATTTATGTTTCATATACACCTTATATACACAGCCTGAAGGTCATTTAATACAATATTATTAATAACTTTGTGTATTAAACAAAGTTTGTGTACATTGAGCCATAAAAAAACAAAGGTTTTACTATCTCACTCTCACTCAAAAAAAGTCCGTATTTCGGAATATTCCGTATTTCGGAATATTTGGATATGGGATACTCAACCTGTAGTTGGCCTAATTCATACCTGATCACTCCTCTGCGTTTTTGCAGAGGGCTGCGATCAGATAGTTGCCACCCACAGAGAGTGAAAACTCGCCCCGTGCAAGTGTGCGGATGCATGCGTACGCCATGCAAAAACTTTGCCAGACAGCGGACAACTGCAAATCCGTTCGCAACTCACTCACCATCAAATGATTTTTCCGATTTGTACAGTCTGTACGTAGCCCAGGACTTACTCCTACAGTGCGATAGAATCAGCCTGTTCGGGGCCGGAGCTGACGTCACACACCCTCTCAGAAAACGATTGGGTACAATTGCACTTTTTCTGACACTCCAAGAAAACTGCCCAAAAAGTTTGCTTCCTGTCAATCACCTTGTGTATGCCTAGCGATCTATATTTTCGCACCATTCTGTCGCTGTTTGGGCTCGCATAAGCATGTGCAGTCATTCGATAATCGTCCGCTGTGTGATTTCGCACAACAATGATCAGGTCTCGATAATCATCCGCTGTGCGATTTCGCACAACAATGACCGGGTCTGAATTAGGCCCTGTGTCCTTCATTAAGTCACTGTATGTTTATAGAGCTGTACTAATACGTTTATATGGAACTTGGTAATAGTTAAAGTACTAAAGACTTTAGAAGCTAAATACCATCAATCAGAAATGGGTATTTCTAAAAGGAGACCGCACTCAGGTGGCTGTAAAGTCTACCTAGACAAATACTGCAGTTGCAGTGTAATATCTCTTTGCATGATAAAGTGCATAGGGAGCTGTAAAGGAAAGGACAAATTTCGCCTGGCATTATTAGATTTATACCTTTAAACCTCCTAATGATAGTGTGTGGACCCTTATTCAAAAGTAAAGCATTCAATACCTTTAATACCAAGAAATAATGACACGGAGACTTGAATTTGGCAGAAAATTGTTAGCTATTTATTGTACCCTAACCATTAGAAAAAACCTGCAAAGTAAAATTTAAGTTAACGTGCCGATTCAGCCGGCATATGGTGGCAGAAAAAAGAATGGCTATATTCAACTGACGATAACCTCAAAAAACATTAAAACCCAAACGATCCTAATTTACCACAAACCATACATAGGTAATAGGTGCCCGACTCAGATCTCCACGCTGACTGCCCACCCGGATGGGTGATGACGCTGCCCCCTGATGGGTGATCTAGCGGCCTTAAAAGTCAATGGAGGTGAGTGCACATAAACCACACCAATACTGTAAACAACTGCAACTTACAAGTCAAATTACAACCTGCCGTTCTTTTCCGCCAACAGCGAAAGACTCTTCCCCAGAGTCTTCGCACCGCCACCATACCCTCAACCTAACTCCTACAACACCAGAAACAGATCCTCCAGGAAAAAGAGCATCCCCTCCTTGGACAGATGCACACCATCAGGCCGAAAAAGGTGACTGTCACGAAACCGAATCCTAGGGTGGCAAACCACTTTCCCTCTGTGGGCCAACACCCACTTCGCCACCGCCGCATTCACCTTTTGCCTGGCCTCATCAATCGGGCGACCGTCCGCCACTCCTTGCCAATGCAACCTTGGCACCATCATAGAGAACACCAAAACACAATTGGGCCACACTGCGGCCACACTGGCCAGATCCTCCATCATGGCCCACCGCAGCTCCAAAGATGTCTTCTTCCCCAGATCGTTGCCACCTAAATGGACAACCAGCACCCTAGGGACTCCATGCTCGCTGACCTGACTGACCAATCTACTCCCTTCTATCCCATTATAAATTACACCGGTGCCAGGTCTTTCTTTCCCTTGTGACCAATCTACTCTTCAGATCTTTCCACATCATCCCCCGCCAACCAAGCCAACGAACGCTATGAGCCCTAGGAAACATCTGAGCCCCCTCCGAGGCCAAAAACCTGGCTGCCCAGTAAACATAAGAGTGGCCAACCACCCAGATTGCCAAATCGTCTTCTACCCAACCTGAAGAGAAGGAAAGGAGTAAAAATCGGTTAATAAGTATCCGAACAGGAGTTTATTAAACGCATTAACCTGAAGGATCTGCCAAAAGAAAAAAGGGGTTTTTCGTGTCTTGCAGAAGTCACGGCCTAGCCGATCTAAACAAGCTTCCAGCCAATCGAAGCATAACATAAACACACAACGGGAAAAATCAAAATAATATAAGGAAAATAAAACGGGGGGGGGGGTATAAAAATGGGAAAAACATGTAAGAACTCAGCTGGAGGTGAAAGCGTAAAAACCTGCTGAGGGACTTTGATTTGAACTGATCAGCCGAATTGTAGATTAGAATTCAGTCCGTCAAGTCAAGCAAAAAATCGCAAAAGAACTCCAGACCCCCGCAGCGGCGAGTAGCTAATCCCTGAGTAGGATGAACAGGGGAGACAAACAGACACACTACACAAGGACGTACTTAACTTTACAACATGAACTTATACAACGACTAATAAAACTGAACTGTTAGTCAAACAAACAACTCATGGAACTGGGCGAATATATCGTCTGTAACTTGACGACTTCCATCGCCCCACTGCCTGGATTTCCGCAACGGAAAACCCCGCCAACGCAGCCGACGTCGCTGCCCCGATTCGGAAAGAATGCGTACCGAAAGCAGCCGGTGAAAGGCCCAAGCTCGCCAGACAGCGACTCAGCATCCAACGAAACTGATATTTCGTCAAAGGTAAACCGTCATAATGCAGCAGCCACGACCCCTGCACACCGGGCAGAACTGCTGCATATTTCTATGCCAATCTCACCGGGCAAATGCTCCCCTCCAGAGACGGTACCAAGTGACCCATCGCCCTCTACCTACTTGGTCCGTCTTAGAGCGACGCAATCTGCACAGCAAGGACCTCCCACACACCACCACGTCATCCAGAAGCATGCGCAAGTCTGCCCGCTTAGATGGCGCTACCAGCTCCGAAACCCGAAAGGCTCCGTGGTAAGCCATGGAGAACGCCAACTGGAACAAAAGCGTTTCAAAAATTGACGACGCGATACTGCCTACCGCATCGATGACAGCCGGTAGCAAGGCCACGCGCGCCCACCCTTTCATCGCCTTTACCAGAAGCCCGCTCTTTGTCACGTCAGGGACACCCTTGATTTTATTAAAAAACAAAATCCCTGCTAAGTACCGGGACACCACCGCTCTGGTCCTACCCGTGACAAAAAGCTGCCAAATAAAAGAAAGCATCATCCGATGCCCGCTCTTACCTTCTTGACTACGTCCGCGGACAAACTCTTCCCACTCGCTCCAAGCTTGACCATCGCTAGACCCTCCAGTCCGGTCCGATCACCTGCCAGACATAACCGGGACATTGAAACCCCCGCTCATCGTCCTCGGGTGCCAACAAACGAAACTCTCCCACTGACCGCGGGACAACGAGTCGGCAATTCCGTTCTCAAGTCCTGGCACATGCTGCGCGCGGAACCATACATTCTTATGCAAGCATGTCAGCAGCAATCGCCCAAGCACCCTCAGAACCACCAGCGACTTCGCCCACTGGTTATTGATCGCATGCACCACGCCCAGATTGTCACATCTAAACAAAATGCTGCGATGAGCCAGACGATCGCCCCAAACCTCCAGTGCTACCATAATGGGGAAAAGCTCCAGCAGCAAAAGGTCCTTAGTGAAACCTTCGCGACGCCATTCCTCAGGCCATGAGGCCACACCCCAAGATCCCTCTAGGTAGCAACCGAACCCAGAGGAACCCGCCGCGTCGGTAAACAGCTGTAACCTAGCATTGTCAATCGTTGGGGCCAGCCAGATACACACCCCATTAAAGTCCTCCAGGAACGAGGCCCAGACGGCCAAATCCCTCTTAATCTCGGAGGACAAACAAATGAAATGATGCGGCCTGGCACACCCCTCCGTCGCCCTCTCCAGCTTTCGGCAGAAAACCCTGCCCATCGGGATCACCCGGCAAGCCAAGTTCAAGAGGCCCAGCAAGGACTGCGCCTGCCTCAGCGTGACTTTGCGCGACATCACGAACTGGCAAATAACCTCGCGGAGCTTCGCGACCTTGGCCTGAGGAAGGCGACACGAGCCTGCCACCGTGTCGATTTCAATCCCCAAGAACGACAAACAGGAAACCGGCCCCTCCGTTTTATCCTCAGCCACAGGAACGCCAAAGTGATAAAACAACGCTCGGATGCTGAACAGCAAGTCGCTGCAGCGCGGCGAATTCGCCGGTCCCACACACAGGAAATCATCGAGGTAATGCACAACTCCATGACCCCCTGAAGAAGACTCCACGCACCAATGCAAGAATGTGCTAAACCTTTCAAAAAACGAGCAGGAAACGGAACATCCCATCGGCAAACATTTGTCAATGAAATATTCCGCTCCGATCCGAAAACCCATAAAACAGAATGAGTCCGGATGCAACGGGAGCAACCGAAACGCGGACTCAACATCGATCTTAGCCATCAGAGCTCCCGGGCCGTAACTACGAACCAACTCCAGCGCCTCGTCAAACGACTGGTACACCACCGAGCAGTGTGCCGGCGGTATCGCGTCATTGACCGACGACCCTGATGGGTAAGAAAGATGTTGAATGAGCCGAAAGGCACCCGGAGTCTTCTTGGGGACTACCCCCACTGGGGAAATGACCAAGTCATCCACTTGGGGCAAGCTAAACGGGCCCTCCATCCTACCCATTCGCACCTCTTTATCAACTTTCTCGCGCAAAACAGACGGCAAGGCGCGAGCGGACTGAAGATTCCGGAAAGCCTTGACCGATACTTCGCCCGCAACTGGCAAGCGGAAACCAAACTTAAAACCCTGAAACAAAAACTGGGCATCCGTACTATTCGTATACCAATCCAACCATTTGGACATGGCGTCCAAATTAATTGGCGTTGGGGCCCTGTTGAGTGATCCCGCTCGCGCCGGGTTTTGCGTAGCTTTGCTTTCCCCTCGCGCCTTGCCGATTTCCTTTAAAACAGTTGGAGGCCGGGTGGAAGCCGCCACATTGCAAGCACGAATGTCGAAACCGACACTGCTTGCAGAAGGAACAGGTCGCATTATTAAATGCAAAGCACTTCCCCTTCGCGGGGGCCTGTCCTCCCCCGCGAATAGCAAACCTACCTATCCTACCCGGTCCCCCTTCCGCGCTACTCCCCTGGGCGGACAACCCTGTGCATTGCCCGTCCGCCCCCGGATTCCGGGGCTCCTTTGCGGGTTGAGAAGCCCGGGTGACCTGGAGCCAGACCTCCATGTCCTTGCAACCAAAGTCAATAATCTGTAAGCAGTCCTGCTTCTCCCGGAACTTCTCATCATACATCCGCCATTCGATTCCTGACGATGTGCGCTGCATATCGTGTATCAAGTGCAGGTATCGTATGACGTGCATATGTTCCTCAGGCCTATCTTCCAGATAACACGCCGCAAAGACGCAAAAACCGGCCAGCCAGTTGTCGAAAGTACGGAAAGCTTCAGCTCCGATGCCTTTCTTAGCTGTCGCTGCCTTATACTCCTTCTTCGCGTCCTTAGTCAGCACGAACATATCCACGTAATCGCCTCTGCAGATCTTCCTACGGCAGCTATCCCGCAACCCCCTCAACACTGCCGTATAATCACAGTGGACTACTCCCGGCAAATCACGGCGCTTCTTGGCCCTGCGAGCGTCCTCGCTAAGCCGCTTGCGTCTCTTTTGCCTCTCCTGCTGCCCTGCCGCCCTCTTAGCGTACTTCGTCACACGCTTTTTTGCCCTAGTCGTGCTACTGATGTCGGACACTTGCGACGACAGGGATGAAGAAGAGGAAGAACTGAGAGAACTGGAGCACGCGCTGGAGCCCAACGCCGACTGCTCAACCTCACCTGACGCTGTCGACTGTTCGGACTGGGAGTCCTCCAGTGTGGAAACTTCGAAATCCTCCTCATCGCTCACGTCCACCTCAACCTCTCCGCGATCACCTGAAAAAGAAGACAAAGCACGGGACCCGGAAACCACTCCCGGGGCCTGCCTAGCACTCCGGGGCAAAGATGTCCCCACCTCGCGTCCGCGCTCCATCCGTACTGGACGGTGTCCCAACTGCGCCGCGGCCGCCCCCAGGTCACGGCAAGCAAGCGCTATTCGCTGAGCCACTGACCCCGGCTGCGTACTGGACGCCCTCGCTTCTGCGCGCGCCGGAATGCCTTGCTGCCCCCGGGGATGCGGCTGCGGCCAATGGGCCCAATGCCGCCACCACCGTCGACAGAGCCGACGCCAACTCTCCGGAAGCCTCCTGACTTCCCCAAAAGTCGCGGCCGGCACCGGCGGGAGCCCCCGCAGATGCAAGCGCACCTCTCCCGGCCCGTCGGCCGGCAGGCGCCGATAAGGGACCCAACGGCCAATGCCCCGCCTGGCCTTCTGGTGATCCGCTGGCCCCCCTGACCACAATTGGCGTGGCCCCCCATCAATCATCTATCCTATCCTGCGCCTGCTGGCCCTCACTATCGCTGCTGTGCCTGCCACCGCCCCCCCCCCCCCCCGAGCGTGCCCTCCCCCCGCAGGCCGGAGCTCTCTCCGTCTGCAGGGAAGGCACCTCTGCGGGGCTCAATGCTGCCGCGCCCTATCATGGGACGCCGCCCCCCTCCCCCCGCCGCCGCTCCCCACCGGACTCCGGCTGTAAAGGAGGCAGCAGGGGAGACGTTAAAACTGGCTAGTGATGGGTAGTTCATGAATGATTAGTTCAAAATGAACTAATCTTCAAAGTGAACTAGTTCGTTCAGTTCACAGCTTTGGCAAAGATTAGTTCATCAGGAAGGAGGAGTCAGACACAGACACAGACAGAATAGAGCCAGCAGCTGCATTAGGCTTCTCACTGTCTCATTCACTTCACTGGATTTTCACTTCCTGAATCTGATGCTGTAAAATGAAAGGTAAAAGTACAATACAGCCCAGCAATACAGATCTAATAAAAAAAAATAGCATCTGCACTGCCTAGCCAAAGTCTATGTGTGTCTGTGAGTGAGCATGTGTGGTCATGCTGCTCTCCTTTCTGTGATGCAATCACTGTCCTATTAGTCCAGATGTCCAAACACTTGCTGCTGCTTCTGGTACTACTGGCTTCTGTGCATACTGCTGTGCTAAATCTTCTGCTGGGTGTTGTGTAGGTGCAGCAGCACTGTTGTTATTCAGCTCTCACTCAGCAACACTCACCAGAAGGAAAACCAGCAGCAAGAGAGACCAAGCTAGGCTATACATCCCTATATATACTGATCCCTCCCCTCTCTAACATTGGCTGTACTTTTCATCACAGTTAGGTCCACCCCTCACAGGAGGTTTAACGCTCTCCATTCCTATGCTATCATTTCGCTCTCCTTATAGGAAAGACTATTTTGGAAAGTCATATCAATTTCCATTTGCACTTGCTGTAGTGACTTATTATAAGGATTAACACGTTAACTAGCTACAAGTTGACAGCCAATTGAAACAATTTCAGTTCTATCACATGACACCGAGATGTTTATGGAGCAAAAGCAATGAGTAATAGACAGGCAGCTTCGTTGAAACATAAGTAGCTGCTTGATGGGCATATGATATAAATTTACATATGGAAAGTTCAGCTTATAGACAGCCTGCCCAAATTTACAGCTGGAGCGTTAACTCGAGTGGAGGATATCAACAGATACGTAATAGATTTTAGTTACTACTTTTATCTTAATCTAAACATTATTATTAGAATACCACATGTAAGGGCCCCAACTGCGCACAACTATACTAAGACTACCCGGGTCAGTCCATCATTTAATGGTAGTTTTAAGCGACGGTTGTGATGTATTGCATTCATTTCCCTTTATAATATTCTGCTACTTAATTGTTTATGTGAAAGTATGTACACACTGTTTACATGGTTGGTTCACTAGCTATACCAGTATATGTAACACTATTTATTGTAGTATTGTATAAAGCAAAACCTAAACAGACGCTTACCTGGTGGTTAATAGTCATTACCAAGAAGAGCCAAAGGACCAGAAGATCAGTACCAAGGTATAAAGTGTATTCAAAGATATTTGATATTACAGCTGGAGTTGTAAATCATACCCCAACATCATAAAGACAAAATAAGGCTGTCCCAAGCTGGCCTATTCTAAAGCACTAAGCCTTTTAAATAGCTTGGGTGGAGGCATTACATATTAATAATACCCCATAAAAAGAAAAAAAAAGGAGGGCAGTTACACAGACACTGTCACGCACAGCTCAGGGTCAAGTAGAAGTAGGATTTGTTGCAGCATGTGGGAAGGTCAGTGTTATATGGGTGGATATTTTGTGTTATGTGTGGAGGTCAGTGTGCCTTGAGAGAAAATAGGAGTGGCATTTCTTAAGGCATGTGGATAGGTCAGTCTGGCATTGGATGAGGTCAAAGTGGCATTTTGAGACTTCTTTTCAGGCATTACTCGGTGGTGATAATTTGAAGAAAAAAAGACGTTTTTGCTGGGGCGTTCTTTTAATTATAATTTTATTAAAACATTAAATGTTTATTGTTATACAGTACATTAAAACATTGTCATTTCTTCTGTTGAGAAAAACCTTGCTCTTTCATATCGTACAGCACATCAGATAGTATATACATAGATTCAAATGTGACAAGTGTTGATATAACATACAATACAATTATGACAATATATGAGAAATCTACTTGTTGGGTAACTAATTAGGAATAAGGGATGAATTTAGGGGTATAGAGAGGGTAAACCATACATAGAATATTAGTCAACACTTTTTAGTAAACAAAATGAGACAGTAGATCACATTATAAAGTGCAAAAAGTGCAATGAATGTTTCAGCTAATATTGTTGGTGATTCTCAGTATGGGATAGAGATCTACAGAGACGTCACCCAGTGTGGTGAAACCCGATGCACACTCTGAATCTCCCGTGTGCTGGAGGAGCAATTGCGGCAAAAGGGGCACAAATACTCTGAGAAGGAGTAAATGGTATCTGTAGATAGGTATTAAACTGTATAGAAAGTGTAAGATGTCCTCACTAAACAAGGGGACAATGTCTTGGTATCTGAGAAAGTATAGATAGAAGATTCACATGGCCCATGCCCTGGTTCTACTACCTACCTGTGTGGTAATAAGAACAGTGAACAGGAGGGTGAGCGTACAGGGGAGTGGGTCAGAGATGAATGAAAAAAAGAAAGTGAAGGATCTGCTGTTGCACATCAGACCAAACTGTGGCTACCTGTATGAAATCCATTGCAGGGAGTGTGGCGTGATCTTGCACAATAAGAGTCCCAGATAAAGAAGTAAGTTGTATGCTAATGTAAAGTATAAAGTAGAGATGAGCGCCTGAAATTTTTCGGGTTTTGTGTTTTGGTTTTGGGTTCGGTTCCGCGGCCGTGTTTTGGGTTCGACCGCGTTTTGGCAAAACCTCACCGAATTTTTTTTGTCGGATTCGGGTGTGTTTTGGATTCGGGTGTTTTTTTAAAAAAACACTAAAAAACAGCTTAAATCATAGAATTTGGGGGTCATTTTGATCCCATATTATTATTAACCTCAAAAACCATAATTTCCACTCATTTTCAGTCTATTCTGAATACCTCACACCTCACAATATTATTTTTAGTCCTAAAATTTGCACCAAGGTCGCTGGATGACTAAGCTAAGCGACACTAGTGGCCGACACAAACACCTGGCCCATCTAGGAGTGGCACTGCAGTGTCACGCAGGATGTCCCTTCCAAAAAACCCTCCCCAATCAGCACATGACGCAAAGAAAAAAAGAGGCGCAATGAGGTAGCTGACTGTGTGAGTAAGATAAGCGACCCTAGTGGCCGACACAAACACCGGGCCCATTTAGGAGTGGCACTGCAGTGTCACGCAGGATGTCCCTTCCAAAAAACCCTCCCCAATCAGCACATGACGCAAAGAAAAAAAGAGGCGCAATGAGGTAGCTGACTGTGTGAGTAAGATTAGCGACCCTAGTGGCCGACACAAACACCGGGCCCATTTAGGAGTGGCACTGCAGTGTCACGCAGGATGTCCCTTCCAAAAAACCCTCCCCAATCAGCACATGACGCAAAGAAAAAAAGAGGCGCAATGAGGTAGCTGACTGTGTGAGTAAGATTAGCGACCCTAGTGGCCGACACAAACACCGGGCCCATTTAGGAGTGTCACTGCAGTGTCACGCAGGATGTCCCTTCCAAAAAACCCTCCCCAATCAGCACATGACGCAAAGAAAAAAAGAGGCGCAATGAGGTAGCTGACTGTGTGAGTAAGATTAGCGACCCTAGTGGCCGACACAAACACCGGGCCCATTTAGGAGTGGCACTGCAGTGTCACGCAGGATGTCCCTTCCAAAAAACCCTCCCCAATCAGCACATGACGCAAAGAAAAAAAGAGGCGCAATGAGGTAGCTGACTGTGTGAGTAAGATTAGCGACCCTAGTGGCCGACACAAACACCGGGCCCATTTAGGAGTGGCACTGCAGTGTCACGCAGGATGTCCCTTCCAAAAAACCCTCCCCAATCAGCACATGACGCAAAGAAAAAAAGAGGCGCAATGAGGTAGCTGACTGTGTGAGTAAGATTAGCGACCCTAGTGGCCGACACAAACACCGGGCCCATTTAGGAGTGGCACTGCAGTGTCACGCAGGATGTCCCTTCCAAAAAACCCTCCCCAATCAGCACATGACGCAAAGAAAAAAAGAGGCGCAATGAGGTAGCTGACTGTGTGAGTAAGATTAGCGACCCTAGTGGCCGACACAAACACCGGGCCCATTTAGGAGTGGCACTGCAGTGTCACGCAGGATGTCCCTTCCAAAAAACCCTCCCAAAACAGCACATGACGCAAAGAAAAATAAAAGAAAAAAGAGGTGCAAGATGGAATTGTCCTTGGGCCCTCCCACCCACCCTTATGTTGTATAAACAAAACAGGACATGCACACTTTAACCAACCCATCATTTCAGTGACAGGGTCTGCCACACGACTGTGACTGATATGACGGGTTGGTTTGGACCCCCCCCAAAAAAGAAGCAATTAATCTCTCCTTGCACAAACTGGCTCTACAGAGGCAAGATGTCCACCTCATCATCACCCTCCGATATATCACCGTGTACATCCCCCTCCTCACAGATTATCAATTCGTCCCCACTGGAATCCACCATCTCAGCTCCCTGTGTACTTTGTGGAGGCAATTGCTGCTGGTCAATGTCTCCGCGGAGGAATTGATTATAATTCATTTTAATGAACATCATCTTCTCCACATTTTCTGGATGTAACCTCGTACGCCGATTGCTGACAAGGTGAGCGGCGGCACTAAACACTCTTTCGGAGTACACACTTGTGGGAGGGCAACTTAGGTAGAATAAAGCCAGTTTGTGCAATGGCCTCCAAATTGCCTCTTTTTCCTGCCAGTATAAGTATGGACTGTGTGACGTGCCTACTTGGATGCGGTCACTCATATAATCCTCCACCATTCTTTCAATGGTGAGAGAATCATATGCAGTGACAGTAGACGACATGTCCGTAATCGTTGTCAGGTCCTTCAGTCCGGACCAGATGTCAGCATCAGAAGTCGCTCCAGACTGCCCTGCATCACCGCCAGCGGGTGGGCTCGGAATTCTGAGCCTTTTCCTCACACCCCCAGTTGCGGGAGAATGTGAAGGAGGAGATCTTGACAGGTCGCGTTCCGCTTGACTTGACAATTTTCTCACCAGCAGGTCTTTCAACCCCAGCAGACTTGTGTCTGCCGGAAAGAGAGATCCAAGGTAGGCTTTAAATCTAGGATCGAGCACGGTGGCCAAAATGTAGTGCTCTGATTTCAACAGATTGACCACCCGTGAATCCTTGTTAAGCGAATTAAGGGCTCCATCCACAAGTCCCACATGCCTAGCGGAATCGCTCCGTGTTAGCTCCTCCTTCAATGTCTCCAGCTTCTTCTGCAAAAGCCTGATGAGGGGAATGACCTGACTCAGGCTGGCAGTGTCTGAACTGACTTCACGTGTGGCAAGTTCAAAGGGCAGCAGAACCTTGCACAACGTTGAAATCATTCTCCACTGCGCTTGAGACAGGTGCATTCCACCTCCTATATCGTGCTCAATTGTATAGGCTTGAATGGCCTTTTGCTGCTCCTCCAACCTCTGAAGCATATAGAGGGTTGAATTCCACCTCGTTACCACTTCTTGCTTCAGATGATGGCAGGGCAGGTTCAGTAGTTTTTGGTGGTGCTCCAGTCTTCTGTACGTGGTGCCTGTACGCCGAAAGTGTCCCGCAATTTTTCTGGCCACCGACAGCATCTCTTGCACGCCCCTGTCATATTTTTAATAAATCTGCACCACCAAATTCAAGGTATGTGCAAAACATGGGACGTGCTGGAATTTGCCCATATTTAATGCACACACAATATTGCTGGCGTTGTCCGATGCCACAAATCCACAGGAGAGTCCAATTGGGGTAAGCCATTCCGCGATGATCTTCCTCAGTTGCCGTAAGAGGTTTTCAGCTGTGTGCGTATTCTGGAAACCGGTGATACAAAGCGTAGCCTGCCTAGGAAAGAGTTGGCGTTTGCGAGATGCTGCTACTGGTGCCGCCGCTGCTGTTCTTGCGGCGGGAGTCCATACATCTACCCAGTGGGCTGTCACAGTCATATAGTCCTGACCCTGCCCTGCTCCACTTGTCCACATGTCCGTGGTTAAGTGGACATTGGGTACAACTGCATTTTTTAGGACACTGGTGAGTCTTTTTCTGACGTCCGTGTACATTCTCGGTATCGCCTGCCTAGAGAAGTGGAACCTAGATGGTATTTGGTAACGGGGGCACACTGCCTCAATAAATTGTCTAGTTCCCTGTGAACTAACGGCGGATACCTGACGCACGTCTAACACCAACATAGTTGTCAAGGCCTCAGTTATCCGCTTTGCAGCAGGATGACTGCTGTGATATTTCATCTTCCTCGCAAAGGACTGTTAAACAGTCAATTGCTTACTGGAAGTAGTACAAGTGGGCTTACGACTTCCCCTCTGGGATGACCATCGACTCCCAGCAGCAACAACAGCAGCGCCAGCAGCAGTAGGCGTTACACGCAAGGATGCATCGGAGGAATCCCAGGCAGGAGAGGACTCGTCAGAATTGCCAGTGACATTGCCTGCAGGACTATTGGCATTCCTGGGGAAGGAGGAAATTGACACTGAGGGAGTTGGTGGGGTGGTTTGCGTGAGCTTGGTTACAAGAGGAAGGGATTTACTGGTCAGTGGACTGCTTCCGCTGTCACCCAAAGTTTTTGAACTTGTCACTGACTTATTATGAATGCGCTGCAGGTGACGTATAAGGGAGGATGTTCCGAGGTGGTTAACGTCCTTACCCCTACTTATTACAGCTTGACAAAGGGAACACACGGCTTGACACCTGTTGTCCGCATTTCTGTTGAAATAGTTCCACACCGAAGAGCTGATTTTTTTGGTATTTTCACCAGGCATGTCAACGGCCATATTCCTCCCACGGACAACAGGTGTCTCCCCGGGTGCCTGACTTAAACAAACCACCTCACCATCAGAATCCTCCCGGTCAATTTCCTCCCCAGCGCCAGCAACACCCATATCCTCCTCATCCTGGTGTACTTCAACACTGACATCTTCAATCTGACTATCAGGAACTGGACTGCGGGTGCTCCTTCCAGCACTTGCAGGGGGCGTGCAAATGGTGGAAGGCGCATGCTCTTCACGTCCAGTGTTGGGAAGGTCAGGCATCGCAACCGACACAATTGGACTCTCCTTGTGGATTTGGGATTTCGAAGAACGCACAGTTCTTTGCGGTGCTACTGCTTTTGCCAGCTTGAGTCTTTTCATTTTTCTAGCGAGAGGCTGAGTGCCTCCATCCTCATGTGAAGCTGAACCACTAGCCATGAACATAGGCCAGGGCCTCAGCCGTTCCTTGCCACTCCGTGTGGTAAATGGCATATTGGCAAGTTTACGCTTCTCCTCCGACAATTTTATTTTAGGTTTTGGAGTCCTTTTTTTACTGATATTTGGTGTTTTGGATTTGACATGCTCTGTACTATGACATTGGGCATCGGCCTTGGCAGACGACGTTGCTGGCATTTCATCGTCTCGGCCATGACTAGTGGCAGCAGCTTCAGCACGAGGTGGAAGTGGATCTTGATCTTTCCCTAATTTTGGAACCTCAACATTTTTGTTCTCCATATTTTAATAGGCACAACTAAAAGGCACCTCAGGTAAACAATGGAGATGGATGGATACTAGTATACAATTATGGACGGACTGCCGAGTGCCGACACAGAGGTAGCTACAGCCGTGAACTACCGTACTGTGTCTGCTGCTAATATAGACTGGTTGATAAAGAGATGTCGTAGTATGTATGTATGAAGAAGAAAGAAAAAAAAACCACGGTTAGGTGGTATACAATTATGGACGGACTGCCGAGTGCCGACACAGAGGTAGCCACAGCCGTGAACTACCGTACTGTACTGTGTCTGCTGCTAATATAGACTGGTTGATAAAGAGATGTCGTAGTATGTATGTATGAAGAAGAAAGAAAAAAAAAACCACGGGTAGGTGGTATACAATTATGGACGGACTGCCGAGTGCCGACACAGAGGTAGCCACAGCCGTGAACTACCGTACTGTACTGTGTCTGCTGCTAATATAGACTGGTTGATAAAGAGATGTAGTAGTATGTATGTATAAAGAAGAAAGAAAAAAAAAACACGGGTAGGTGGTATACAATTATGGATGGACTGCCGAGTGCCGACACAGAGGTAGCCACAGCCGTGAACTACCGTACTGTACTGTGTCTGCTGCTAATATAGACTGGTTGATAAAGAGATGTCGTAGTATGTATGTATGAAGAAGAAAGAAAAAAAAACCACGGGTAGGTGGTATACAATTATGGACGGACTGCCGAGTGCCGACACAGAGGTAGCCACAGCCGTGAACTACCGTACTGTACTGTGTCTGCTGCTAATATAGACTGGTTGATAAAGAGATGTAGTAGTATGTATGTATAAAGAAGAAAGAAAAAAAAACCACGGGTAGGTGGTATACAATTATGGACGGACTGCCGAGTGCCGACACAGAGGTAGCCACAGCCGTGAACTACCGTACTGTACTGTGTCTGCTGCTAATATAGACTGGTTGATAAAGAGATGTCGTAGTATGTATGTATGAAGAAGAAAGAAAAAAAAACCACGGTTAGGTGGTATACAATTATGGACGGACTGCCGAGTGCCGACACAGAGGTAGCCACAGCCGTGAACTACCGTACTGTACTGTGTCTGCTGCTAATATAGACTGGTTGATAAAGAGATGTAGTAGTATGTATGTATAAAGAAGAAAGAAAAAAAAACCACGGGTAGGTGGTATACAATTATGGATGGACTGCCGAGTGCCGACACAGAGGTAGCTACAGCCGTGAACTACCGTACTGTGTCTGCTGCGACTGGATGATAAATAATGATATAAAAAATATATATATATCACTACTGCAGCCGGACAGGTATATATATTATATAATGACGGACCTGCTGGACACTGTCTGTCAGCAGAATGAGTTTTTTATAGAATAAAAAAAAAACACCACACAAGTGAAGTCACACGACGAGTGTTTAACTTTTTCAGGCAATCACAATATAGTATACTACTAACTATACTGGTGGTCAGTGTGGTCAGGTCACTGGTCAGTCACACTGGCAGTGGCACTCCTGCAGCAAAAGTGTGCACTGTTTAATTTTAATATAATATGTACTCCTGGCTCCTGCTATAACCTATAACTGGCACTGCAGTGCTCCCCAGTCTCCCCCACAATTATAAGTTGTGTGAGCTGAGCACAGTCAGATATATAATATATATACATAGATGATGCAGCACACTGGGCTGAGCAGTGCACACAGATATGGTATGTGACTGTCTTGTACTCCTGGCTCCTGCTATAACCTATAACTGGCACTGCAGTGCTCCCCAGTCTCCCCCACAATTATAAGCTGTGTGAGCTGAGCACAGTCAGATATATAATATATACATAGATGATGCAGGCATGCAGCACACTGGGCTGAGCAGTGCACACAGATATGGTATGTGACTGAGTCACTGTGTGTACCGTTTTTTTCAGGCAGAGAACGGATATATTAAATAAAACAACTGCACTGCTGGTGGTCACTGTGGTCAGTCACTAAACTCTGCACTCTCTTCTACAGTATCAGCCTCAGGTCAATCTCTCTCTCTCCTAATCTAAATGGAGAGGACGCCAGCCACGTCCTCTCCCTATCAATCTCAATGCACGTGTGAAAATGGCGGCGACGCGCGGCTCCTTATATAGAATCCGAGTCTCGCGAGAATCCGACAGCGTCATGATGACGTTCGGGCGCGCCCGGGTTAACCGAGCAAGGCGGGAAGATCCGAGTCGCTCGGACCCGTGAAAAAAAACATGAAGTTCGTGCGGGTTCGGATTCAGAGAAACCGAACCCGCTCATCTCTAGTATAAAGCACTGCTAGAGTGAATGTAAAGGAGCTAAATCTGCTTGTGATTACTATTAATACATGTCACATGTGGATAATTAGCGGAATTTAAGGTAAATACCTAATTAAATACCTGATGTGCCTCTAATAACAATGTGCTTGTAACTTACAAGCACATTGTTATTAGAGGCACATCAGGTATTTAATGCACACATCATGCACACTCTGCAAGCTACAGAGTTTTTCTTCAAATTCTTTTAAACTTTTATTTCTTTTGGTATGCTGTTTGGGCAACAGCATACCTGCGCCGTGGGAGTTAGGGGGGGACGGTCACCGGCCTCTTGAGGTGCAGAGCTGCATCCCTGCTGCAGGACCACCGTCCTAAGGGACTGTTTGTTCAGCGGGACATGGCGCCTTGGCTGTCGCAGCATGCCGCACACCCCTAACGCTGCCTGAAGGTGATCATCAGTGGTCAGTACACACTGGGGACCCTGCTAGGAGGGTCCTCCGGTTCACTGTGCGGCAGAAGCGCAGGTGTGGCGTACGGGCCCCTCCTGGGGGGGAACTGCTGTAGCCTTTGTGTGAGATTAGATTGGCTAATATACCTTGTACCAAGCATTTATGTGAGGCTACAAACACTTAGGAGACATAGCCAGTATAAAGATTACACAGTAGCTCTGGTGCCAGAGCGGGCTCAGCTGCATTTTGGCATCTTCCTCTGCATAAGCAGCAGCAGCCTCACACAGCTCCTCCATAACAGTCACACGCTGGATCACTGGTACCGGGTGTAGAGGGGGAGAGCCACTATATTGTGCACAAATATCATCCCTCTCAGGAAATTTCAAAGACAGTCTCACTGTTTATATGTTTATGTGAAACGCTGACAGCCTCACTTGGACTGTGCAGCGTTGGGTGCGCTGGTGTCCTCTCTCCTGTGTCTCCTCTAACATGCAATAGGACAGGCTGGTATTGTATTTTAGGCTGTGTTGTATGTGTATTATACCTGTTTTCACAAATGGTAAAACAAAAGTCATGCAGTGTGTGTCATACTAGATTTTCCCCTAGCTCATCTGGCTCAATCCCATGTGAGCAGTGTAGTCAGTAATCATAAAATGCTGATAACAATGTGGTGGAGAGTCCAGAGCCCTCCTGGCTGGGGGCTATAAAAACTATGATGTCTGATATGTCATCTCAGCTCACTGCAAATGCCAATAAGACTCAGGAACTGCAACAAGCAGTGGCAACTGTAGCTGCTAAACATCCCCCCCTGTCCACTACAGGTGCACAAAAACATACTTTACCTGTACTTCTATCAAAAACTGATTATATACAGGATGATGGGGATGATATGGACCCCATAAGCGGGGATTCCACCCCTACACAAGGTATTGAACCCCTCATATTGGCTATTCGGGATGTGTTAAAGCTCCCCCTGGAGGATGCTAATAATCAGCAGTCATTTTTCCTCCCACAAGATAAACTGACAATAACATTTCCTGACTCCAAGGAATTGGATGATTTATTTAAAATAGCCTGGAAGAATCCAGATAAAAAATATCAGGTGTCCAAACGGTTTTTGCATACATTCCCCTTTGCCCCTGAAGGCATGAAATTCTGGGAAGTCTCCAGCAGTAGACGTCTCCGTCTCTCACCTTTCTAAAAAGGCAGTACTCTCTGCTCCATGCTCCTTTATGGTAAAGGACCCGGCAGATAGGAAAATTGAGACAATTCTGAAATCTATCTACACTGCTGCAGGTGTAGCTCAAAGGCCAGTCATTGCAGGTTGCTGGATGACACATGCAATTCCTTCCTGGGATACTCAAATTTAGGAAGGTCTTGCAGGTGATATGACCTCGGTTACTACTGTAACTTTGTGAAACACATTCAGGACACGACAAGAGTCCTCTGTGACTCCCTTAAAGAGATTGGCAATATTAATGCTAGGACCACGGCTATGGCTTTGTCTGCGTGCAGAGCCATATGGTTGCGTCAGTGGATCGCTGATGCTGACTCCAAACATAATGTGGAATCTCTTCCCTTCACAGGTGAATGGCTTTTTGGAGGTGAATTGGAAGCATGGATTTCCAAAGCTACTGCTGGGAAATCCACGTTTATCCCTTCGCGGGCTCCGCCTGCTAGGCGTATCTACCCGGCACTGTCTACTCAGTCCTTTCAGTCCTCCAAATTTCAATCTAGGGCCAGGGAGGCCTCCAACGCATCTAGAGGCTCCAGAGGTAAACAAAAAAGTCATTGCCACTATGGTGCAAGCCAGAAAACCTGTGACATCATAACACTATCATCATATCTGGCGGTGATATGTCTCTTGGTGCGAGGAACGCACATATTCATCTGCGGAATTCCACTTGGGGAGATTCCTTTGTCTCCTGCAGGCTGGAGTGGATAAAGGCTTAAATCTTGGATCCCCATTAAGGTCCAGATTTCAACCCTTTCCGTCTTCTTCCAGAAGGAGTTGGCTCTCCTGCCAGAAGTTCAGGCCTTCTTGCAAAGGGTGCTTCACATACAACCTCCATTTGTGCTGGCTATGGAAACCTGTGTAAAAGTCCCTACTTGGTCTTTTACGAGAATAGAGCGGAGCTCAGGACTAGACAGCAGTTCCTGCCGAAGGTGGTCTCCGTGTTTCACTTGAATCAACCTATTGTGATTCAGTCCAGTTCTGACACTTCTGCCCCTCCGGAGGCATTGGATGCTGTGCGAGCCTTGAAAATCTATGTCAAGAGGACGGCTCGGATCAGAAAGACGGATTCCTTGTCCATGCTGTATGATGCGCGGAATAAAGGTTGCCCTGCTTCAAAGCAGTCTATTGCTCATTGGATCCGGCTTACTATCCAACAAGCCTACTGTATGTGTCAGCAGCCTTACCTGTTCCACAGTCTCTGAAATCCCACTCTACAAGATTGGTGGGGTCTTCCTAATGCGGCTGCCAGTGGAGTCTCGGCCCTCCAACTGTGCCGAGCTGCTACCTGGTCGGGAAAGAACACCTTTGTGAAGTTCTACAAATTTGATACCCTGGCCAAAGAGGATACCCAGTTTGGGCAGGCGGTGCTGCAGATTTCTCCGCACGATCCTTCCCATTCTGGAAGATTTGGGACATCCCCATCGTACTAATCTGTCCCCAATATCCCTTATGGATGCTAGAGAAAATAGGATTTTAAAAACTTACCGGTAAATCCTTTTCTCGTAGTCCATAAGGGATATTGGGCACCCGCATCTGTGTGGTGACTTTCCGCAGGTTCCCAGTTGGGTGTTACCTGTTCAGCTGTTGCTGTTAATGTTGCCAGCCATTGCTGGCCTGATTATGTATTGGTGTGCTGGTGTGTAAATCTCACCACACTTATTGTTGTTATGTTCCTTCTCTGTCATTCTCCTCGGGCACTGTTTTACCTATAACTAACCTGTAGGAGGAGGCATAGAGGGAAGGAGTCAGCACATCCAGTTGAAGAAATTTAAAGTGCACTGGCTCCTTTGGACCCGTCTATACCCCATCATACTAATCTGTCCCCAATATCCCTTATGGACTACAAAAAAGGATTTACCGGTAGGTATTTAAAATCTTATTTATTCCATTCTGGAATAAGGCTGTAACATTAGAGAACACTAATACACCCCAACCACACCCTATCCTCTTATAAAGAACATTCTCACCACACTTCTTACTTAAAGTGGCCCCCAGAAACCATTCTCAAAAATTGGCCTCACATACAGTACACTACTGGTCATAAGTTTTAGAAGTCCATTTTTTCAGGTTTTATTGAAATTTATGCAGTTTAATGTTACAAATTAATGTACTCTGAAACTGCACCTGCCACAAGGATGGTGCCGTATAAGGAAGTCTCGATGATGTGACCGATGGTAGAGTATGCCAATCATTATTACAGTGTGCATGGGCACTAAAACCGGAACATCTCAGTCCTTGCACATTCGGCTGCTCAGGTTCAGGACCTGCTGGATATGCTACTGGTACCGTCTGCATTGAATGTGGATGTGATTTGAGCTAGTGTCACTTGTCTGTGGTCACAGACAATTCTGACCAGACGTGCTGGTCAGGATCATTAAGTACCTGTGGTCGGCCACTGCGCTGTCCATGGTGGGTGGGAATGCTTTCAATTAGGTATTCCTGGTACATTTGTGACACCGTAAATCAAGGAATGTTGACTAGTGTCCACACAGCTTTGGAAATGGGATGTCCCATCCAGCAGGCACCCACTATCATGCCCCACTCGAACTCCAATAATCGCTATCCCATGACAGCACGTCAATGTAATGTCCATTCTGTATGCCACTATGTGGAGAATGGTGTAGGTAGGGTAGAAGTGCCTATGATGTCCTTTTGGAAACATATTCCGAGCCAGCTCCAGTGCTCAATAATTAGCACACCGTTGACGGCAGATGGGGCAGTCATGGTGTATGTAGAGCCATGGTGCTATGCAGCGTATGTGGTATCTATGGGAGCAGGGTAACACGGCAGTATTCTCCCCATGTGCATAATTTTCCATGCAGATGGCACATGCCTGGCCAGCTTCACCCTCTCCAGCAGTGCATCTGGTATAGGTGCGCGGGGCGAGCAGAAGCCGGTCTCTGATAGGGAGTATTGCTCCTTCCACTCTCCTAATGTCCCTGCAGCCGTGATTGTTCTCCTCCTCCTCTCCTCACTGGAGGCATCTGGCGTTGTCTCCGCACACCAGTTCCTGGGGGTGGTCTCATCCGCCCAGACCTCAGCCAGGGCTCAATGATGTTTGGTACATCTGAAAGTATAGATCATATATTATAAATAGCCAAAGGTAACAAGTAAGGGTCAATTATCACTGGTTTACACTTTGAGTTAAAGCAATAATATGATTTATATAATATCATAAGATACTTACGACTGAAATCGAGCAGCAGAAGTGTAATTACATGTATACATCTAAACGTTTATGCAAATATCACAATTTTTAGGCCCCAAATGTTTATTCCCCAATCACAAAGGTAAATATTCTGCTGTAGTTATACAAAGAATAGGCGGCCACGTACACGGTGGAGTCACATTATTATGACCACCAGCTAATAACCAGAGTAACCGCCGTGTGCAGCACAGACAGCAGCTAGACGGGCTGGGAGTGACTCAATAAGGTGCTGGTAGGTTGGCTCAGGGACTTTTTGTCTGTGAGCTGTCCACTGTAGTTTTGGTCGGCCCTCACGCACCTTCCTAGACAACGTTCACCTCTCACATCAATGGCACGTGGTACTCTGCAGTTTCCATGTCGGTTATTCACAATGGGGACATTTGTCCAGTCACGATACACCTTCATGCCACCGTGGCCCAAAAGCCAATAATCATCTCTTTTTGCAACTCTTTTACCCATGACAGCAACGAGTGATATATGTGCAGATGGCCTATCACACACCTTGTATACCCACCAAACCACTTGACGTACTTCATGGGCTACGTGCTGCTGACGTCACATGTAGGAGGTGGTCATACTAATGTGACTCCACTGTGTAGAATGGTAATAGAGAACACAGGGCGCGATGCGTTCCTTACTGCATTTACCCCGATGGTCAGACCCATTCTGTGCACGTGCAGAACAGGGCCTGCAATCTCAGCGCAGCAATGCGGACGCCTCTGCCTGACTGACAGGCAGAGGCATTCTTGGGAAGGGGCGGGGCCAGCCGGCGTTCGAGACAATGGGTGCAGTAGGGTTAATTTTGTTGGGAGCCATTTAAGCTACCAGTATATATTTGGATTGTGCTGTGAGGCAGTAATGCTAACCATTACATCATCCGTTCTGCCCATATCCCTATGACATATCTTTACTATAGTAACACCTGAATATGGCATTAACATTTGATCAAACAACCCATTCATGTATCATTTGTCATAAACACAGTCCCAAGTATTATATTCATTGGCCAATATTTACTAATATTCATATTTGAGTCGGTTTGTGTAGTGTTTAAATTCGTTTTGTTTCGGGTGCATTTTCATGCAACTTTTTGAATCCATATACGCCAAGTTACTAAGCATTCGAGTTTATTGTTTTCGTGTTTTCCGATGTCGATGCCAGTCGTTTTTTTTTGGCACATTTGCGGCTGTCATTGTCGTTTGCGTACATGTTTTTGTTGTTTTTGCTGGGTTCTCTTCTAAGTTAAACGCGGCAGGGTTTTTTTTTTCCCGCGGCCGCATTTTTTTACTTTTGATTTTCATCCCCGTTCATGATTGGTTGTGTTTCAGATGGTAGGAGTGTCTGTGCGCAACCATATAAATACGCCCCAAACCGTCCGCATCTCGTGGGTTTAGTTAGTGGTGAGGAGGGAGGTTGTGCTGTGGAGGTTGGTGAGTAGTTGGTTTGGTGAGGAGTTTTTTGGGCGATTTCTGATTGTAGTATTGTGTTTGAAAGTAGTCTTGTCATTCTTGTAGTCTTGTTTTTTGTGGTTTTATCTAATTTTTGGTCCAAGTATTTTTCATTTATAGTCCCTTGTCACTGTTTGTGTGTGTGATTTGTGCAGTGGTAGTGGAGGAGTGTGTTGTTTGTCTTTTTATTTTTCTGTGTTAAGTGTTTAGACACACAATTATGTGTGACTCAGAGGTGGGTGAGGTGGAGGGTGTGAGTGAGGGGGAGGAGGTCGGTCAGGTGGAGGAGGTGAGTGTGAGTGAGGTTAGTGAGGTGGAGGAGGTGGGTGAGGTTGCTGCAGCAGCCTCAAGTGACAGTGATAGTGACAGTCAGAGAGCTCCGCAGCCACGCACCACTACTAAGACTGGGTGTAATGTAAAGTTTAGTTATGCAGAAAATGTGGCATTGGTGCGGGAGCTGATGAAGTATCAGCGGCAGCTATTTGGGCCTGAGTCAGCCAAGGTGCCAACACAGAGGAAGACGGTGTTGTGGGAGAAAGTAGTTGCTGCTGTAAATAGTGAGGGGGTGGTGAAGCGGACGGAGGACAAGTGCCGCAAACGGTACTATGACATAAAGCGACGTGTCAAGTCCAAAATGGCCAAGGTGGCGAAGTCGGCTCGCAAAACCGGTGGTGGTCTGCCCTTTATTGCCACATATCTAGACTATGAGGAGCCCATGCGGACTATAATCCCTCCAGAAGTAGTGTCTGCAACCCATGTTCGGGATTCCGATCGCCCCAGGAAGGATGGTGAGCATGTGTATTTGCCTTAACATACTATGACATTACTTCTGGCTTACTGTATGTTTTAAATGTGTGTTATGTGACGTTGCATATTACTCCCATCTTCAAGTGTACGTCATCAAATACATTGTTTTTGGGTCATGTTTCATACAAAAGTCAATGTAACGTCTTACTTGCTTGTATGTCATGTGGTTTTTGGACAGTACATTTTCCATGTGTAGTTTGGACTTGGTGTGTCATTGAATTGTCCCGCAATAATGTTTTCCTTTTGCACATTGTACATTTTGAAAGTTGGAATATGTTTTTTATTTCAGTTATCCATGTGCAATGTTTCCAAATCAGTGGTTGATATGTTAGAGGCTGGAGTAGTGCAAAGTGTCTTTGAAGGCAGTTACATGTGTAATTTCATTAGTACTCAATGTAATATTGTTTAAGTCAAGGCCACTATTTGCTGGTTCATTTTGAGTCTGTATTTGTACACTGACACAACAACTGCAGACTTAGTTACCTTACTGTTTTTTTTTTTAATTATTTATTAGTTCTTTTTGTTGGCCTCATATTGTGGTAATGTGTGTTTGGAGTGCCACATCACAGACCTATTTCTATATTGCATCTGTAATTTTTTTCCTTTTATTAGAAAATGAAGCTGTGTGTGTTTTGACTTGTTAGTGTATGTTTTTGGAATTGTGTCCTATGTCTGTGTCCTGTATATGATTCCCTGTGTTGCACTTTCCATAGTGCATATGGCTATTGGATGATGTTTTGGGTTTGATGTTGTGCTTTTTGTGTTTAATGTCCTTATTTTTAAATTCATAATAAAACATCCATTTTTTAAAGATGTAATGTTTATAAGCATAATGGGTGGATGAATAGCATGAATATTTTTTTTTTTGGGGGATTTACAGTGTTGAAAAAAAGCAGTACTGGTCGTCCTACAGTCACTCCCATCACATCTGATGATGATGACGCTGCGGAAGCAGGTAAAGTGTCCATTGTAGTATAGGTTAGGTTTGTAAATGAATGGCCATAACAAAATGTCACTTTCAATACTAGGTCCATCCAAAGAAGTCTTAAGCAGCAGAAGGCGCACTTCTGGAACACACCACAAAAAACATCTGCCAGCAAAGAAAGCAAGGTCTGATGTCCAGGGCCAACCACAGCAGGCTACCCCGCCACGAAGTTAATCTACTGTTTGTTCGGTGCCCCCACTCTAAATTTTGGACACACCTCCAAGACGCCAACCACACTCTCCTCATCTTGATTGTGAGTAACAAACTGTGATAACAATTAAAATGTCAGATCTTTAAAAAACCATTTACTTAAACTCATTAAGTAAATACCCATCAAAATCTGCTATACTTACACAAGTCAGTAAAACATGAAATGGAAACCTAACAAAATGGCCTTCACAACATCCAGTAAAGATATGTATGTCCACATCAGCCATACAGTAGCACAATGTGTGGAAGATGCTGCAACAGAAACTCATGTGTAAGCTTTGCAAATAGTAAGGTTGTTAGAATCATTTACACATGTGTGTTTGTCCTAACATTGCCAACTGCATACAAAAACATTACTATGTTTTGGTTGGAGACACTATAAGGCAACACATTACGGATTACAATGTGTTTTTAGGCAGGAGTATGTATGATGTACCATACAACTCATGTGTTTGCTTTCAGAATGAAGTAACCAGACACATTTGCCACAAACAGGCATACTGTATGTATGTATTTAAGTAATGAGTGATGATGTTGCTAGGCCGGATATCTGAAAGCACCAGTCCATTACATGTGTTCCATGTTTAGTGCTTTGTACCAATGTATTAAACATATGGATAAGTAACGGATAAATGTTTTTAATTTCAGCTTCTAGTCCTGGTACCAGTATCCCTCCGCAACAACAGCAACACAGTGACATGGATGACACAATCATGTTAGAAATGCATCCAGTAATCGAAGGAATCAGCCCCCAGCACCTGTGAGTACTCCACCACAGCAAAGCACACCACCACCCCAACACAGCCCAACAACACCAGTAACACAAGGCCCTGATCAAGTGTTCTGGACCATTTGGGCTAGACAGTAGGCCACTAATGAAGATTGCCTGCGTAGGCAGACCCAAATGTTTGCAAGCCTACCATCTCACCTCAGACAAATCAGCAGAAATCTGAGTAGACAAAATGAAACAAACACAAGAATTGCAAATACCATGGAAATCATTCGTGCAGACATTACACATGTCATGGGCAACTTACAGCGCATAATGGAAGAACAGCACAGACAACAGCAAAGCCATATCAACATTTTAGAAAGCAATCAAATGATCAATGAATCCATGTCCAGAATTGTAGACAATCAAAATGCTGCAACACGTGAACTCAATGCCACCCTCACTAACCTCAATGAAACACTCAGATCCCTGCAGCAACAGCAAACAAGCAGCAGTTCTGGTACGACTACTCCAAATGTAACGCCAGTGTGATCACCACCAAGGCGCTCCACCAGAGCACGCCAACACGACAGTGGTAAAGGCAAAGGCCAGGACAAGCAACCATCCAAATAAACATAAAAAAACACCCACACATTTCATTAAAGAGAAGAGAAACAAAACCCTTACCAAGTGTATGATTAACAGAATATATATAACACTTAGCTCCTTGACAATTTGTACAACATCATTAATTATAACTGGTACAAACAACAACAGGAATTTTGTACGCACATTTCTTCTTTATCATCTTTGTATTTTTTGTTAGCAGGAAACTGTTGTTTGAGCTGCACATAGATGTTAGCATGCAGAAAGCAGACCACTTGATTTTTTTCTAATCATTACTCTTTCTAGATTCTAATTATTCTTTGAGCCAGCAGACAGACTAATTGGCAGCCAGGCAGATTGTCTTAAGCAGGCAGAAAGCAGACCACTTGATTTTTTTTCTAACCATTACTCTTTCTAGATTCTAATCATTCTTTGAGCCAGGAGACAGACTAATTGGCAGCCAGGCAGATTGTCTTAAGCAGGCAGAAAGCAGAACACTTGATTTTTTTCTAATCATTACTCTTTCTAGATTCTAATCATTCTTTGAGCCAGTAGACAGACTAATTGGCAGCCAGCCAGATTCATCCATGACCAATACAATTTACAATGTGAATTGTAACTGTTTAACATTTCTTCTCTAGATTAATTGACAATAAAAACACAATTGAGTTGGCTAAAAGTGTCCTAATATGTTGGGGATAATATTTAGATAATTCAGTACGAAAATGACTAACATTATTGTTGTGCCATGTTTGTGTGTGTTAAAAATAAGTAATCAGATTTAAAAACATGATGCAGAAACAACAACATTTGAAATATTTGAAAGTTGAACACAAATGTTTGTAATAATGGATATATGTTGAAAAATGTGTATTGCCTTACAAATCTACAAATTTTGGGCTGCAAACATAAGGAAATAAATTATTTTGCATGAGAGAAGTTTGTGTCCCTTTTATAGGCATCCTAATTCAGGTTAGAATGATTTGTAAGTGTCAACACATGTAAACACAGCTGAAAAAAGCAGGTCTATTTTTTTGCCGCTTTTTTTACCGATTCGCAAAAAAATACGACCGCAATTGAGCACTCAGAAACTAACACCCAAATACGAATGAATAGTGAATTCCCGTATTCCATGAAATAACAGCCACGTTTGACCGATGGTCTATTCATTCGTATTTCTGAACGTTGTCATTCAAACCATTACGAATAGTCCAAACACTGCCGAGATTGGTGTTTAGTGAATTCCCTGATTGGGACTTAGAAAAAAAAAACACAAATCGGACAAACTCGGATTTTTAGTAAATACTGGCCATTGTTTTTTTTTTTTTTTAGAAAAGGAGATCACTGTGATAATTCCTCACACTTCAAAGGACAAATATTAAGGAATGAGAAATTGGCTTGATTTTACTGGAAAAAAAACCCACAAAGTTTTACTTACCATTAAATTCAATAAGCTGGGATAACTCTCTCCAACTCATCCTGCGTTGTCCAACAGCAGAAAGTAGACTACTAGTTCTAGTATAAGATACTAGTAACACTTGGAGGCCTTTCCCTAGTGTCAGCTAAAGCTGGTGGCAGTTGGTGATGGCCGTGTGTCACACATTAGTAACTGTGTAATAGCTCCTGTGAGAAGATGGGTTATGTGGCCATACACCTAATGATTTGTTGTTCAATCTGGCTGGTTTGAATGAAAATCTGGTAATGTATGGGAGCAAATGACAACTGACCATTTACTTCAAAGTGTTGGAAAGCTGACAAAAAACGTCGTTCACACAAATTGGTTAAATCAAATGGATTCAACCAAATTTGTCTGACCATTTTTGTCTGTTTTTCAGTGTTTGGGAGCAAATGTTCAACTGTCATTTGCTCCCATCCATTACCAGGTGTTCATTACAACCAGCCAGATTGGACAATAAATCTTTAGGTATTTGTCCAGCCTTAGTTAGAGGGACATTATCAGTACTGATGGCAGGGTCGTATGGGGCATCTACTGATACTATCTCAGTTCAGCAGTTGGACCCAGTGAGCTCAGTTGTCACCTATGGTGATCTCCAGTGTTCTCTATGGTAACAGCTGCCAAACATGGGGAATAACTATCCTGGCCCTGTTACAGCAATGAGCATGGCACTAAAGTAAAACACCCGGCCTACAGAAATCCCTTCTCTAGAATCGACAGAGGAAGGACGCTCAGTTATAATAATGGTGAAGGACAATTATGGGTGACAGCAGATGACTGTTCAGTGACTGATTGTTATATTGTGTCTCCACCTTCTGCTGTCTCTCCTCATTCCAACCATGCCACACCACCACTAGCTGCAGTGAAAGGCCAGTCACCAATGGCTGCTTTGTTATTGGTGGCTGGTAATGCTGCTGCCTGACATTTGCCATATGCACTTTCAGCAGCAGCTTCCATTGTTATTCCTGTACTTTATGAGCCTCATTCAGAGGTGTCACTGCTGCCATAAAGTGTTCCAGATGTTGGTCCTGCGGTGGGTTTACCCACAGGTGGATCTAATGGCATCTCACCAAATCATCAAATCAGTATGTGTCCAGAACAAGAGATCCAAAGGCAGTGGCAGTGGATGCGCTCACAATAGCATGGCCGTACAGCCTTGTGTATCTATTTCCACCATTTTCGTTGCTACCTCGGTTGCTAAAGCGAATCAAATGAGAGTCCACAACCGTCATACTAGTGGCGCCTCATTTGTCTCGGAGAGTTTTGTTCTCGGATCTCCGCGGTCTACTTGTAGACGATCCGTGGCCGCTTCTGCTGCGTACAGGGTCTGTTTCTTTACCCCGATTTAGCTTGGCTGCGTTTGATGGGGTGGCTGATGAAACCACTCTCTTAAGACGAGAGGACATCCACAGTCGGTTATACCAACCATATAACGTGCTAGGAAGCCAGTTACAGCAGCTCATTATCACAGGATTTGGCGAGCTTATAAAGGTTGGTGTGAAGCTCGGAAGTTTACGACATCTTCTTTCAAGTTATCCCGTTTAGCGACACTGAAGGTCCAGGTCTCTGCCTTGTCAATTTTCTCTCAAAGACGTTTGGCTCTTTTGCCAACAGTTCACACTTTCCTGCAAGGTGTCCTTAGAGTTCAACCTCCATTTAAACCACCTATAGCTCCATGGGACTTGAATCTTGTTTTAGATTTTGGGCAGTCTTCAATTTTTTTTACCTGTACAACAAGTGGATGTTAAATTTCTAACTTGAAAAACAGTTTTTCTATTAGCCTAAGCTTCGGCAAGGCATGTTTCAGAGTTAGGTGCGTTGTCATGTAAACCACCGTATCTGGTGTTTCATGATGACAGAGCAGAACTTTGGACGAATCCCGCTTTTCTACCAAAGGTAGTATCTTCTTTTCACATTAGTCAACCAATCGTAGTTCCTGTTTTTTTCAGAAGGTTCAGGAACTCCAGCTACTTTGGATGTGGTATGCGCACTTCGCATTTATGTAGCCCGAACATCAACAGTATGTAAAACGGATACATTGTTTGTACTCTATGATGCAGTTAAGATAGGTTGGCCAGCTTCCAAACAGACCTTGGCTAGATGGATTAAGCTGACCATTCGTCAAGCTCACTTTATGATAGTCTACAACCGCCTGCATCCGTTTCAGCACATTCCACGCGTTCTGTGGGAATGTCATGGGTAGCAGGTCGTGGAGCTTCTACGACGCAACTTTGCCGTGCGGCTACACGGTCATCAGTTCACACGTTTGTGCTCTATTACAAGTTTTATACGTTTGCGGCATCAGCATCTAGCTTTGGCTGTCTAGTGTTACAGCTGCCAACCAGCTCTCCCGCCCAAGATGGAAACTTTGGAACGTCCCAAGAGTACTCCAGTGACTCCTAGTGGATGAAAAAGAAAATAGGATTTACCAGATAAATTATTTTCTTTGAATCCACAGGGGGCACTGGACGCCCACCCAGAGCTGTTTCACCCGGCTTGTGGTAAGTTCAGTAAATCTTATGGTAACACACTCTCACCGACTTGTTGAAATATTACGGTGATTGTTATCTATTGTAGTGTCAGCTTTCTAGTTGTCCGTTATGTTATAATGTTATATGTAATTCTCCATTGTTCATCCTCCATTTTGCTCCTGTTCAGCTCAGTAAAACAACATTGAGGTATCTTGGAAGTATGGAGGGGGTGGAGGGTTACTAATTTAAATATTTAAATGTGCCTTTCCCTGCTGACGCCCCGTCCATATCCCAAGAGTACTCCAGTGCCCCCTGTGGATTCAAAGAAAAGGATTTATCTAGTCAGTACCAAAATCCTATTTTCACAATGTTTCCCAAACTCAGGGGCTAATTCAGTACTGATCTCTATTGTCATACCCTGCGCAGTTTCACAATTATCAAGAAACTGCACAGGCGCCAGTCCCATTCTGCGCATGTGCAGAACGGTTCCTGCATGATCGCAGGCAGCCCTCCGTAAGCCTCTGCCTGATTGACAGGCAGAGGCATTCGGGGGCGGGGACCACCAGCATTGCTGAAAATGGGGACGTGTCGCCCTGTTTTCCAGTAGTGGCGAGGCCAAGGTCTGCATCTAGAGACACAGATTTCTTGGCCTTGCATGGTTCCCTGCGACGCCCAGCCTGTGTAAGCTGAAGTTTACTCATCTGGACATTTTAGGGGAACATCGCAACAATTGGTCACAATGTTAATCCCAGGCTGCGACGCCGGTTGCAGTGCTGGGATTGCAAATGCAGCAAGGAGGTGTTTAACACCTCCTACTGCATGTGCATTTCTAGTGAACGCATTTGCAAGGCTGCCTGTGCACAGCTTTGCAAATGCAATCAGTGTTGAATGAGGGCGTAAGTACAGAACACATGTTTTCCAGATCTCCTAGTTGCTGTATAGACAGTATAGGTGTATTCATTACAAATTTTAAATGATCTGCAGATGGTGCTAATTATTTCTATTATACTAAGGTGATCTATAAACCATGCACTGTTATGGTTACCTTAGGATGAAGTGTGGGAAACATTGGTCAGTAGTACAGGCAGTAGGAGAGAGGGTCTAAAAAACATTGTGTGGCAAACATATTTATAAATAACGTAAGTGGTCAGGAAAAGTTTAAACATTCCATATTAAATATGCATACAGTACATCCGGAAAGTATCCACAGCGCTTCACTTTTTCCCCCCTCAAAATTCTACACATAATATCCCCATAATGACAATGTGAAACATTTTTTTTTCGATTTTTGCAAATTTATTAAAAATAAAAACTAAGAAATCACATGTACATAAGTATCCACAGCCTTTGCCATGAAGCCCAGACTTGAATCCGATTGAACATCTCTGGAGAGATCTGAAAATAGCTGAGCACCGACGCTTCCCATCCAACCTGATGGAGCTTGAGAGGTGCTTCAAAGAGGAATGGGCGAAACTGCCCAAAGATAGGTGTGCCAAGCTTGTGGCATCATATTCAAAATGACTTGATGCTGTAATTGCTGCCAAAGGGGCATCAACAAAGTATCAAGCAAAGGCTGTGAATACTTACAGTATGTACACATGATTTCTTAGTTTTCTATTTTTAATAAATTTGTAAAAATCTCAAAAAAACTTTTTTCACATTGTCATTATGGGGTATTGTGTGCAGAATTTTGAGGGAAAAAATTAATTTTCTCCAGCATCCATAAGGGATATTGGGGACAGATTAGTTTGATGGGTTATAGATGGGTCCAAAGGAGCCAGTGCACTTTAAATTTCTTCAACTGGGTGTACTGGCTCCTCCCCTCTATGCCTCCTCCTACAGGTCAGTTTAGAAAAAAGTGCCCTCAGGGGAGGATGCGCAAGTTCAAACACATTTTTCTTGCAAATAAATAATAGTTCAATAAAGTCAATAATAAATCAGATACTTAACAGAGTATTCATGCAGTGTGTCCAGAACCTGTGCACGGACTTAGACCTACTTTTCTCAACACACGTTTCACTAAGTATAGGCTTTTCTCAACAGAAGAAAAGATGATATTTTAATTAATATCAGGAAATATTTAATGTTTTAACAAAATTGTTATATAAGAGAGTGCCCCAGCAAAAGAGTCTTCTTTTCTTCGAATAATACATTATTCAACCCCATATGGTCAACATGCACATGTTCGACATGGTCAAAAGGTTGACAGTGAAAAGGTAGACACCTCAAAAGGTTGTCAATAGGTTGACAGTGAAAAGGTAGACAGGTACAAAAGGTCAACATAGTATAAAGGTCGACATGGAAATGGTTGACACCAAAAAGGTTGACACAGATTTTCTTGCATTTTTGGGTGTCATTTTGTATGCTTAGCCATATGACCCCAGTTAGTGTACCGTGCCCCCTCACAGCTTCAGCAGGTTACTATTCCTAATTATATACCATGTGGATGGTAAAATATGAAAGATTAAAAAATAATATATAAAACTTGTGTCGACCAATTTCATATTGACCGTTTGTACCTGTCAATCTTAAGCAGTATTGACCTTTTAAACGTTGACCTATTGACAATGTCAACCTTTTGTACCGGGCGACCTAATGCATGTCGACCACATTGGGTCAACCTATTGACTGTTGACCTTATTACTGTCTATTTATTGTCCGGATACCATCTGATAGACACAGAGACTGATCACTGTGTGAAAAAGAGTGATTGCATGAGAGTGGATTGGGTTAAACCTCAAGTCTAGGGACTGTGTTGAGAGACACACCAGTGTATCTATAATGAGTGCAGTGTGTGAGATACACATGGGCCCTTGGGGTCTAGGGGAGACCACACAGTTTTTCAGTACTTACCCTCCAGAGTCCTGCGTCAGCAGCAACAGCACTCCAGAAAACACTGGGAAAAATGGCACAGCTTCCATTTTCCTGTCACTTTGCACGTGCACAGTTGGAAACTCATTGGACAAATGCATACTAGACTCTGGGATAGCGGTAGGGTCTCCTAGTGAACTTAGTGCCCAGAGTCTTTTGCATGCTGGCTAGAGAGGAGAGGGCCTGGACAGAGGCTGCACATGGGCCGCTGGTGATACTCCTTTTGATTAGATTGTTCAAAGATGATTAGAAGTGTGTAGTTAAGTGGTATGTGAGGCTTTGTAGGCTATGAAAAAACCTTTTATTTTCCCACTCTCCCTCCCTCCCCAGTTTTGTTGTTAGCTGTTTTTAGATGGGAAAGAATGGCAGGTCACCGATTTGGGTTCAGATTTGTTAAGTTGAATAATGTTATGCTTTTCGGTGTGCTCATCTTCATTGACTTGTTTGGCCCCTGGAACACCCTGATGGGTGCTGTGTCATCATCCTACCAGGTGGGTGGTCATGTTTGAAGGTTGATTGGATACCAATTGTTAGTAACTGTTTGGGAATTTTTGGTTTGTGTACACCCATGACAATATCAGTTGGAACTGCATGTTGTTTGTTTGTTTGTTAGTTAGTTAGTTAGTTAGTTAGTTAGTTAGTTATTGTTGGAGTGGGATAGCTCGTCCTTTCTTTGCGCCATTACACTCTCATGGTATTTTTTGTGATAAATACATTGCAGAAGTTCAGGGAATGGATCACAGGGACAGAGCTTTCATGCAAACTCTGTCCCTGCATTCAATAATTGATACATGCATTCAGTTATCACAATGCAAATTGGGGTACATTTATCACATCCCATTTGCTTCGGAGATGTGGAATGAGATACATATGCCCCTAAATCTTTTACGTTATAATAAACTGAAATGAAGACAGTTATACAGATAACAGCATTGAACCGCAAACATGTATTGCTCTGTACTTGCATAAACAGTATGTAAAACTGCAATTGGAAACCTGTAAGCACAATGGGAAAACTCTGAGATAGGATTAGGGGGCACAAGCTGTATAGCCTTTAAATCCACCTACTATACATGCTCATGTTACACCCAGCTACCACCAGTTTTATTCTACAGGTGGAGATGCGATTGTGCTGTGTACAATTCTGAATTGCAAGTAGTTAATCAAAATCATGTATGCCTGGCTCCTAAGCACACACAGTGCGAAAAATAATGCGTTCTCTCCATAAAAGTTTTGTGCAACTCTGAATAAGTTGCTAAATGATAAAAGTAACAAGATAATTGACCCTAAAATATTTAAATTGTTAATTTTTACCTTTTCTTATCCGTAGGGTCTTCAAATCTTCATATTTTATACTCTGCGAGACCGCAGATTTCTGGAGAAGATAGCTGCTGCAATTCGGCTGTTTAATAAATGCAAGATATATATGAATTCACAGAAGTACTGGGTCAATAGAATGCAGCATAAAAAATCTAAGAGACATCTAGAAAAATTTAGGCATTTTTCAGACTCTGATGAATTAATTTCTGGATAATAGCAATTCTAAAAATAATGAAAAAAAATATTGAAAAACATTGTAATGTGGCAAAGCATTAGATATTTCATTTGTTGGAATACACTAAAACACACCAATCAGCACAAGTTTTTCGATCAACTCACTCAAATTTGTATATTTTATTGTTTACTCAGTTGATATTTGAGCTTCTCTAATGATTAACAACTCTTTATAAAGAGTGAGTGGGGTACTCATTATCTACTATTTGGCACCTAAAAGAAAGAATGCTGTATTGCAAGATGCCTTTATTTGTGTAATACCTCCATTTCAGAAGTGAGTCTTGGTACTTGGCAGCATCTTATATTAATGGTGAAGGTTTCAAGCCCACTTTTCTATGGAACAGTGTGTGAAATGGGTTCCTGTCTATAGACAGACAGTTAAAAGATAGACAGTCATTAGGTAGACACTATATGGTCGACAGTCAAAAGTCAGACACAAAAAAAGTTTTGGTTTTTTACAACTTTTGCCTCATTTACTATCCATGTCACAAACTATTACCTTTTAGTAAAGTTGTTGCGAGCGAAGCGAGGCACCGAGCCCAAAGCATGCAAGTGGATGAATTTCACCAAATTTGGGTTAAAAATGTTAAAAAACACAAAATAAAAATTATACATTTTTTGTGTTTGTTTTATGAGCCTGTCTGACTTTTGACCCCGTCTGACTTTTGACTGTCGACCATATAGTGTCTAACTAATGACTGTCTATCTTTTAACTGTCTATGAGCTATACCACAATCGTGTGAAACACAAAGGGGTTTCTGTCCACTGTATCGTCACATAAAACTGTTGTAATGTAGCAAAACGTTACAGAGAAGATTTAATTTGTTGGAATGGGTTCGATATGAAATACAGCGCATCAGGATGCCAGCAGTCATGACGTTGGAGTGTCTAAGTATCTTTAACACCCCCCCCTCCCCTAATCCCCTTGGGTTGGCGGCTAGAATGAACCCTCAGAGTATGGCAGCTAAGGCTAACCCTCAGGGGTTATAGAGTAAAATTCAGTTCCACACCAACTTAACATAGTATCATATGAATAATAACTATAATCAGAAACCAATATAAATACTGCTATTAATCCAATCTATAACAGACACTTATTGGTGGTGATCCCAAAATATTATTGTAGGTCATACTACAATGAAATTGAAAGGGAGAAAACACAGACTTTTTTTAGGTGCTCTCTTATAATAAATTACAACAGATGTAGGTCAAAATAAAGGTGTTCTGGTGAATTGCCTAAACTTAACATTTATTCTGTTTATAACTTTAAAATAATGACATATAGTACAAATGACTTAAAATTGTCGATTCACCCGGTAATCAATAAGGGTCAAGATAAATGGTGAACATATAGTTCAGGATGCCATATCCAAATTGGGCTCTAATTTGCAGTGATAATCTGTGATGAAAAGTATAGATGAGTAAAGTATTCATCCATCTATGAACAAAGGCCCACAGTACCCAGTGTTCCCGGTTGGTTTCACATCCAAGTACTAACTGGGCCTATCCTGCGTAGCTTCTGAATTTGAACAGGATCGGGCGTGTCCAGGACAGTATAGCTGTGGGCGATTGTCCCTGGATGATGGAAGAAAGAAGAGAACCCACTTCTGCTGTCTGTACTCTGCCTGGATCCGAAGCATAAAATGCTGGTCCCAGGTTTATTTCAGATGAGAGAGTGTTGGAAAAAGGAGACAGAATATCCCAATAAAGTGGGAGTGTCAATTAGGGCTCTGGTTGATCCATCATATCCCCTGGCCTGAAGGAGGAAAATACACTTCTGCTGTCTGTTGTGACTGCACTGATTTCACTGAAGAGAGCAAGGCCCAAGTCAGTACTGCTGTCAGTCAGATGAGAGAGTGATAAAGTATTATTTAATAAAATAGTAAAGATTGTGGTCATTTAGGATGATATTAAAATGATTGCATCACAGATGAGCTCTAGGATTATTGACAATAACATTACTGTGTAAACTTAATAAATGCTCTAATGCCGATTGTGTAAGGGAGTAAACTTTCCCATACAACAAGAATTGTCTGTGGAGTAAATATAATGTATTTATTGTAGGCAGGATGGTTTCTTACTTCTCACATAATGATAAGTGAGCTGCAGATCTATGTGACATAAAGCGTAGTATATTCTACAAACAGAGTGTCATGCAGATATTATATTTCAACAAAAATAACACTCGTATTGACACTAACCAATAAATTCTTAAATAATACACACTGTATATGGGATAAATTCGATATAGTTGTTATAGGCAGGATAATATCTCGCTTCATACAGAACAAATAGGCTGCAAATCTATAAAGCATAACATATTCTGCAAAAGAATTGTCATACAGATTTTTGCACAAAAAGCACTTATGTTCACAGAATTCAGTAAATACTTTAAGGAATAAATATCCCGATAACTGTGCTACACACGAGAATATAGAAACATATTCTGCAAAAAAATTATATATTTTACATGTGTATTTTAAGAGTTCCAACAGAGAATCTGCATGTATATTGATATTATTCAATTGAGTTAGCGCAAATAACTATGAAAGATAGAAAATCACTGTCAGAAACAGACAATGTATCAGAGGTGCATAGTAGACAAATCAAATAGTTAACAAGGTGTATGTATCCTAATAGGAATAAATCAGCTGGAATAAAAGCTCTGCATTGCCTATTAGATATCATCTAAAACCTAAAAATCACTATCAGAATTAGACAAAGTAGCAAAGGTTCACAATAAACAAATAAACTAGTTAACAAAGTATGTGCACCCTGATATGAATGAATCAGCTGGGATCAAGGTGACCCAGGATTGGTAACATATACCGCTATACTTATACAGCCCCGGTCCGAGCTGCCACACAATACATGTCTCCTCCCCCCTCCTCCAATTATAGGTTTTAGCTGGTGTTCAATAGGCTATGACAGAGGCTTAAAGCTGCATACTATTTATGTCTTATATTTAAACCTTAATGGAGTACGGACATGCAGCAATACTTTCACTATGATACAATGCCTTTCACCTTGATCCCCGCTGATTCATTCATATCAGTATTTTAAAGTTATAAACAGAATAAAAGTTAAGTTTTAGGCAATTCACCAGAAAACCTTTATTTTGACCTACATCTGTTGTAATTTATCATCAGAGTGCTCCCAAAAAAAGTATTTTTGTCTTTTCTTTCTCTCAATTTCATTGTAGTATGACCTACAAAAATATTTTGGGAGCACCACAAATAAGTGACTGTTATAGATTGGTTTAATAGCAGTATTTATATTGGTTTCTGATTATAGTGCTCCCAAAAAAAAGTATTTTTTTCTTTTTTTTCTCTCTATTTCATTGTGGTATAACCCTTGGGGGTGACAGCTAGGGCAAACCCATCCAGTGCCAAACCCTAACCCCATTAGTGCCTAACCCGAACCCTCTCCCCGGGTCCCAACCCTAACAGCTACACTTACCTACACAACACATACCTTTGAGATGCCAGCTATTGGTGTTCCGATGTTGGTCTCGTGAGTGGTGGTGGGATTCCAGAGTCGCACACATGACCGCCAGCATCCCATCCATTGTGATACTAAATGCATCCAATTGGATTACGCTAAAACACACCAATCAACCTAATTTCTTCTAACCACTCGCTCAAATTTGTACATTTTTTGTTGTTGATTCAGTTGACGTTTCAGCTTCTCTAATGATTAACAACTCATGTAGATATTAATAATTAGGTTATTGAAATGGTCATTGGGTGGACCAGACATGTTTTTATATCAGAGAAAATAAATACCTCTTTCCTGTACCTTCAAGTGACTGTGATCCCTATTTATTTTCACTGTTATTTAATTATTGCAGGAGTTATAGTAATTGTGCACCACCCAGTTTATATATATATATATATATATATATATATATATACACAAAAAAGAGTTCCTGCACTCTCACAATAACAAAGCCAACTGCTGGGGTGCCCTATCAAAGTCCGGTCACTAAGAGGACCGGGCCCATAGTACAGTACAGGAAATCCCACTTATGTGGGAAAAGATAGCACTCTCCAGACTAAGTATCCAATAAAGTCAAAAGTAAATTTAATGCAAGAGGTAATCTCACAGTTCATGTGAAGTTTCAAATGATCTCCAGCAAAGTCCAACGTTTCGGTCCCTGGCGGGGCCTTCTTCAAGGAATAAACACAGTCAACAATGGCAGTAGTTCATCACAATTCAATCTTGCAGGGAAACTGGAGACTTTGCTGGAGATCATTTGAAACTTCACATGAACTGTGAGATTACCTTTTGCATTAAATTTACTTTTGACTTTATTGGATACTTAGTCTGGAGAGTGCTATCTTTTCCCACATAAGTGGGATTTCCTGTACTATATATATATATATATATTAGTGATGAGCGGGTTCGGATCCTCGGGATCCGAACCCCCCCGAACTTCACCCATTTTACACGGGTCCGAGGCAAACTCGGATCCTCCCGCCTTGCTCGGTTAACCCGAGCGCGCCCGAACGTCATCATCCCGCGGTCGGATTCTCACGAGATTCGTATTCTATATAAGGAGCCGCGCGTCGCCGCCATTTTTCGCTCGTGTATTGGAGATGATCGTGAGAGGACGTGGCTGGCGTCCTCTCAGTTTCTATGTTCAGTGGTCTGCAAATTGTGCTGCAAATATCTGTGCTTAGTGTGTTGCAAATATCTGTGCTCAGTGTGCTGCAAGTGCAAATATCTACGTTCTCTGCCTGAAAAACGCTCCATATCTGACTGTGCTCAGTATGCTGCAAATATCTGTGCTCAGTGTGCTAATTGCTTTATTGTGGGGACTGGGGACCAGCAGTATTATATAGTAGGAGGACAGTGCAGAGTTTTACTGACCAGTGACCAGTGACCACCAGTATAATACGTTCTCTGCCTGAAAAACGCTCCATATCTGTGCTGCATTGTAGTATATAGTAGGAGGACAGTGCAGAATTTTGCTGACCACCAGTATAACTATATATATAGCAGTACGGTACAGTAGTCCACTGCCCTACCTACCTCTGTGTCGTCAAGTATACTATCCATCCATACCTGTGGTGCATTTCAGTTTTGCACAGTTTGCTGACCACCAGTATATACTATATAGCAGTACGGTACAGAAGGCCACTACTCTACCTACCTCTGTGTCGTCAAGTATACTATCCATCCATACCTGTGGTGCATTTCAGTTTTGCACAGTTTGCTGACCACCAGTATATAATATATAGCAGTACGGTACAATAGGCCGCTGCTCTACCTACCTCTGTGTCGTCAAGTATACTATCCATCCATACCTGTGGTGCATTTCAGTTTTGCACAGTTTGCTGACCACCAGTATATACTATATAGCAGTACGGTACAGAAGGCCACTGCTCTACCTACCTCTGTGTCGTCAAGTATACTATCCATCCATACCTGTGGTGCATTTCAGTTGTGCGCAGTATATATAGTAGTAGGCCATTGCTATTGATTTATTACTGGCATATAATTCCACACATTAAAAAATGGAGAACAAAAATGTGGAGGGTAAAATAGGGAAAGATCAAGATCCACTTCCACCTCCTGCTGAAGCTGCTGCCACTAGTCATGGCCGAGACGATGAAATGCCATCAACGTCGTCTGCCAAGGCCGATACCCAATGTCATAGTAGAGAGCATGTAAAATCCAAAAAAATAAAGCTCAGTAAAATGACCCAAAAATCTAAATCAAAATCGTCTGAGGAGAAGCGTAAACTTGCCAATGTGCCATTTACGACACGGAGTTGCAAGGAACGGCTGAGGCCCTGGCCTATGTTCAAGGCTAGTGGTTCAGCTTCACCTGAGGATGGAAGCACTCATCCTCCTGCTAGAAAACTTAAAAGAGTTAAGATGGCAAAAGCACAGCAAAGAACTGTGCGTTCTTCTAAATCACAAATCCCCAAGGAGAGTCCAATTGTGTCGGTTGCGATGCCTGACGTTCCCAACACTGGACGGTAAGAGGTTGCGCCTTCCACCATTTGCACGCCCCTGCAAGTGCTGGAAGGAGCACCCGCAGTCCAGTTCCTGATAGTCAAATTGAAGATGTCACTGTTGAAGTACACCAGGATGAGGATATGGGTGTTGCTGGCGCTGGGGAGGAAATTGACAAGGAGGATTCTGATGGTGAGGTGGTTTGTTTAAGTCAGGCACCCGGGGAGACACCTGTTGTCCATGGAATGAATATGGCCATTGACATGCCTGGTCAAAATACAAAAAAAAGTCACCTCTTCGGTGTGGAATTATTTAAACAGAAATGCGGACAACTGGTGTCAAGCCGTGTATTGCCTTTGTCAAGCTGTAATAAGTAGGGGGAGGGACGTTAACCACCTAGGAACATCCTCCCTTATACGTCACCTGGAACGCATTCATCAGAAGTCAGTGACAAGTTCAAAACCTTTGGATGACAGCGGAAGCAGTCCACTGACCACTAAATCCCTTCCTCTTGTAACCAAGCTCCTGAAAACCACACCACCAACTCCCTCTGTGTCAATTTTCTCCTTAGACAGGAAAGCCAATAGTCCTGCAGGCCATGTCACTGTCAAGTCTTACGAGTCCTCTCCTGCCTGGGATTCCTCCGATGCATCCTTGAGTGTAATGCCTACTGCTGCTGGCGCTGCTGTTTTTGCTGCTGGGAGTCGATCGTCAACCCAGAGGGGAAGTCGGAATACCACTTGTACTACTTCCAGTAAGCAATTGACTGTCCAACAGACATTTGCAAGGAAGATGAAATATCACAGCAGTCATCCAGCTGCAAAGCGGATAACTCAGGCCTTGGCAGCCTGGGTGGTGAGAAACGTGTTTCCGGTATCCACCGTTAATTCACAGGGAACTAGAGACTTGATTGAGGTACTGTGTCCCCAGTACCAAATACCATCTAGGTTCCATTTCTCTAGGCAGGCGATACCGAAAATGTACACAGACGTCAGAAAAAGAGTCACCAGTGTCCTAAAAAATGCAATTGTACCCAATGTCCACTTATCCATGGACATGTGGACAAGTGGAGCAGGGCAGACTCAGGACTATATGACTGTGACAGCCCACTGGGTAGATGTATTGCCTCCCGCAGCAAGAACAGCAGCGGCGGCACCAGTAGCAGCATCTCGCAAACGCCAACTCGTTCCTAGGCAGGCTACACTTTGTATCACCGCTTTCCATAAGAGGCACACAGCTGACAACCTCTTACGGAAACTGAGGAACATCATCGCAGAATGGCTTACCCCAATTGGACTCTCCTGGGGATTTGTGACATCGGACAACTCCACCAATATTGTGCGTGCATTACATCTGGGCAAATTCCAGCACGTCCCATGTTTTGCACATACATTGAATTTGGTGGTGCAGAATTATTTAAAAAATGACAAGGGCATGCAAGAGATGCTGTCGGTGGCCCGAAGAATTGTGGGCCACTTTCGGCATTCAGCCACCGCGTGCCGAAGACTGGAGCACCAGCAAACAGTCCAGAACCTGCCCTGCCATCATCTGAAGCAAGAGGTGGTAACGAGGTGGAATTCAACCCTCTATATGCTTCAGAGGATGAAGGAGCAGCAAAAGGCCATTCAAGCCTATACATCTGCCTACGATATAGGCAAAGGAGGGGGAATGCACCTGACTCAAGCGTAGTGGAGAATGATTTCAACGTTGTGCAAGGTTCTGCAACCCTTTGAACTTGCCACACGTGAAATCAGTTCAGACACTGCCAGCCTGAGTCAGGTCATTCCCCTCATCAGGCTTTTGCAGAAGAAGCTGGAGACATTAAAGGTGGAGCTAAAACAGAGCGATTCCGCTAGGCATGTGGAACTTGTGGATGGAGCCCTTAATTCGCTTAACCAGGATTCACGGGTGGTCAATCTGTTGAAATCAGAGCACTACATTTTGGCCACCGTGCTCGATCCTAGATTTAAAACCTACGTTGTATCTCTCTTTCCGGCAGACACAAGTCTGCAGAGGTTCAAAGACCTGCTGGCGAGAAAATTGTCAAGTCAAGTGGAACATGACCCGTCAACAGCTCCTCCACATTCTCCCGCAACTGGGGGTGCGAGGAAAAGGCTAAGAATTCCGAGCCCACCCGCTGGCGGTGAATCAGGGCAGTATGGAGCGAGTGCTGACATCTGGTCCGGACTGAAGGACCTGCCAACGATTACTGACATGTCGACTACTGTCACTGCATATGATTCTGTCACCATTGAAAGAATGGTGGAGGAATATATGAGTGACCGCATCCAAGTAGGCACGTCAGATAGTCCATACGTATACTGGCAGGAAAAAGAGGCAATTTGGAGGCCCTTGCACAAGCTGGCTTTATTTTACCTAAGTTGCCCCCCCTCCAGTGTGTACTCCGAAAGAGTGTTTAGTGCAGCCGCTCACCTTGTCAGCAATCGGCGTACGAGGTTACTTCCAGAAAATGTGGAGAAGATGATGTTCATCAAAATGAATTATAATCAATTCCTCCGTGGAGACATTCACCAGCAATTGCCTCCAGAAAGTACACAGGGACCTGAGATGGTGGATTCCAGTGGGGACGAATTAATAATCTGTGAGGAGGGGGATGTACACAGTGAAAGGGGTGAGGAATCGGACGATGAGGAGGAGGTGGACATCTTGCCTCTGTAGAGCCAGTTTGTGCAAGGAGAGATTGATTGCTTCTTTTTTGGTGGGGGCCCAAACCAACCAGTCATTTCAGTCACAGTTGTGTGGCAGACCCTGTCGCTGAACTGATGGGTTTGTTAAAGTGTGCATGTCCTGTTTATACAACATAAGGGTGGGTGGGAGTGCCCAAGGACAATTCCATCTTGCACCTCTTTTTTCTTTCATTTTTCTTTGCATCATGTGCTGTTTGGGGACTATTTTTTTGAAGTGCCATCCTGCCTGATACTGCAGTGCCACTCCTAGATGGGCCAGGTGTTTGTGTCGGCCACTTGGGTCGCTAAGCTTAGTCACACGGCTACCTCATTGCGCCTCTTTTTTTCTTTGCATCATGTGCTGTTTGGGGACTATTTTTTTGAAGTGCCATCCTGTCTGACACTGCAGTGCCACTCCTAGATGGGCCAGGTGTTTATGTCGGCCACTTGGGTCGCTTAGCTTAGTCATCCAGCGACCTCGGTGCAAATTTTAGGACTAAAAATAATATTGTGAGGTGTGAGGTGTTCAGAATAGACTAAAAATGAGTGGAAATTATGGTTATTGAGGTTAATAATACTATGGGATCAAAATGACCCCCAAATTCTATGATTTAAGCTGTTTTTGAGGGTTTTTTGTAAAAAAACACCCGAATCCAAAACACACCCGAATCCGACAAAAAAATTTCAGGGAGGTTTTGCCAAAACGCGTCCGAATCCAAAACACGCCCATGGAACCGAATCCAAAACCCGAAAAATTTCCGGTGCACATCACTATATATATATATACTGCAAAATCTGTAGGCTCTAACACTAGTAATCCTAGTTTAAGCCATCCACAGTTAAACACTTAGGGCCAAATGTAATAGAGTGAGAGTTTCAGAAAGTGAGAGATTTGGTAAGGTTCTTCAGGGTTTTTTTTAGAGTGGCAATCAGTTACACTGCAAAAGCAGGTTGATCTTGCTGTGTAAATAATTGTCACTTTAAAAAAAACTGCAATACCTTAACAAATCTCTCACTTTTTGAAACTCTCACTCAGTGGCAAACGCAGGATTTGCATGGGGGGGTTTCCAGAACTGGGCGGAGCCAATCACGGGGGTGGGGACTGAGGTGACCCAGTATATGCTGGGTCCGTAAAACTAGTGTGTCTGTGTGTGTATATATATATATATATATATATATATATATAATATATATCTACACATATATATATATATATATATACACATATATCTACACACACATATATATATATATATATATATATATATATACACACATACACACACACATACATATACACGGGTGGTCTTCAGTATGCCGGCGGTCGGGCTCCCGGCGACCAGCATACCGGCGCCGGGAGCCTGACCGCCGGCATACCGACACTTATTCTACCTCGTGGGGGTCCACGACCCCCCTGGAGGGAGAATAGAATAGTGTGGCGCGCGTAGCGAGCCCGCAAGGGTCTCATTTGCGCTCGCCACACTGTTGGTAAGCCGGCGGCCGGCCTCCCGGCACCGGTATGCTGGTCGCCGGGAGGCCGGCCGCCGGGAGATCGTAGTGAATCCATATACACATATACATAGCATATTAAACATGCATACATATATATATATATATATATATATATATACACACATACAGTACACATATATATACACATGTATATATATATATATATATATATCATATGTGTGTGTGTGTGTGTGTGTGTGTGTGTGTGTGTGTGTGTGTGTGTTTATATGTATGTATGTACGTACGTATGTATGTATATACATGTGTATATATGTAGGCACATGGATATATATGTACTATAATTAAAAAAAAGTAAACTTTTATTGCACTTGCAAGTGCCACCAGGAAGACAGCAGGCTGCAGAGGACGCTAGACAGTCATTAATAATACTCATGCAGCTAAAAAAAAAAAAAAAAAAATTTTTTTTTTTTTTTTTTTTTTTTTTTTAGTGGAGGGGGGTTTCTGGGTACTCGGAAACCCCCCCTGGGTGCGCCACTGTCACTCTATTACATTTGGCCCTAATTGTTAACTGTGGATGGCTTAACAAAATACAAAGAAGATTCCCCGCGCTCCACTGGTAGAAAGTCAGTGCAGGTAAAAAAAAAATCACAATAATTAATATACAAATAAATACTACCTTATATAGTAAGGAGAAATGGTCAGGTCCTTCAGTCAGAAATGAAACGAGTAGAATTCTTCCCTTTGTTTGTTTTGTCCACTGTGACCTTCCAAAACCAGGGAAAGTATATCTCCGAATGATGGGGGTAATTCAGACCTGATCGCTCACTAGCGTTTTTTTGCAGTGCTGCGAACAGGTCAGAACTGCACATGCGTATGCACCGCAATGCGCAGGCACATCGCACAGGTACAAAGCGGATCACCGCTCAGCAATGGGTTTGTGCGAAGGATCCATTCGCATGGGCGACCGCAAGGAGATTGACAGGAAGAAGCCTTTTGTGGGTGGCAACTGACCATTTTCTGGGAGTGGTTGGAAAAATGCAGGGAAGGTTCCTAACATCAATTCCGGTCCCGGACAGGCTGAAGTGAACGCTGAGTAAGTTCTGGGCTACTCAGAGACTGCACAAGATCAGTTTGTACATCTCTGCTACACATGTGTTCGCACACTTGCAAAGCAAAAATATACTTCCCTATGGGCAACAACTATCTGTTCGCAGCAGTGCAAAAAAAAACATTGTGAGTGATCAGGTCTGAATTAGGCCCAATAAGCGTGAAAGAAAAACAGGTCACACTTAACTTCGCAGTCTTTAGAGTAATATATATAATAGCATAATCAGCCAGGTCATATATGACCCTTATTCTAAGGGTGCAGTGGAATAACAATGGCCCTCATTCCGAGTTGTTCGCTCGCTAGCTGCTTTTAGCAGCATTGCACACGCTAAGCCGCCGCCTACTGGGAGTGAATCTTAGCTTAGCAAAATTGCGAACGAAAGATTCCCAAAATTGCGATTAGAAATTTCTAAGCAGTTTCTGAGTAGCTCAACACTTACTCTGCCACTGTGATCAGTTCAGTCAGTTTCGTTCCTGGTTTGACGTCACAAACACACCCAGCATTCGCCCAGGCACTCCCCCGTTTCTCCAGCCAATCCCGCGTTTTTCCCAGAAACGGCAGCATTTTTTCACACACTCCCATAAAATGGCAAGTTTCCGCCCAGAAACACCCACTTCCTGTCAATCACATTGCGATCACCAGAACGAAGAAAAAACCTTGTAATGCCGTGAGTAAAATAACAAACTTCTTAGCAAATTTACTTGGCGCAGTCGCAGTGCGAACATTGCGCATGCGCAATTAGCGGAAAATCGCTGCGATGCGAAGAAAATTACCGAGCAAACAACTCAGAATGAGGGCCAATATCTTTAGGGTTCACCCTTCGTGCTTCAAATTAAGTTGGAATGCTCAATTTTTTTCTTACATTTAAAATGCAATAGTCAAATTCATAAAGGTATCTTTAAAATGGAGTGCTCACATAAACGTTTACTTTTTAACGATATGTAGTCCACACATCAAGGTATCTTTACTGTCGAGCCAACTACTAATCCACTCCAAAAAAATCCTCCAATTATTAAAAGGGATTTTAACAATTTATTGTTAAAATATCCAACTAGACATCATTTTTGCATAAAAACAAAAGTCCAGTTCGTTTCAGGGAAAGCACAGATGTCACAGTTCCATCTTAAAAAGATCCACTGGAAAAGAGTTAGATAAGTCCCAGGAAAGTCATACCAAATGGTGCTTCGAGATGTCAGTCCCAAAAAAGTCACTGGATAGTTGGCATAGGTACTGTACCAACGCGTTTCGACTTAAGAGGTCTTTATCAAAGTGGTGCCTTCCTTACCAGAACTCTCTCTGCCTGCCATTTTCTAGCTTGATCTTCTGACCTGTTAAAGTGAGTAAGACTGATCTGTAGGGTTTACCACAGGCAGGTTATCTGGTCTAGCAGTGTCACATATATATGCAGGCCCAGCAACAGGGGGGGGTCAAAGGGGACACCCGTCCCGGGCCCCGTCATTGTGAGGGGCCCCAAGGTCCAGGCAGCGGGCAGCTGCGGCTACATTTCATCATAAGCGTAAATAATTATATATTGCTCCCAGCATCACGGTAGCTGCTGGCCGCCTGCTGTGTGGTTGAGATTTTTTTCAGCGCTGCCCTTCCCCCCCTTGCGAGTCCTGTGTTCACCCCTCAGTGCCCCCAGGTCACCTGTCACGCTGTCAGCCAGTCCCCGACTATGCCAGGTGCTATGCTCGCCTCCCTGTCTCTGCTGTGTGAGTGAGGAGCCGGATGGAGCACCAAGCAGGAGTGGCCCGGGACAGACAGTACTGCGGCGGGACTTGGGGAGGCGAGCCTGGTCAATTAGCGGCTGTGTCAGTGAGTTGCTGCTGCAGCCTGCTGGTAACGCTTTTATCACTTCATGCATGTATAGGGATTTGGGTTTGGTTTAGGGCTTTAGGATTGGTTTGGGGCGGGATGTAGCAAGGCACATTCTGCACATTATGTATGCATCTGCATTCTGCACATATGGATGCATCTGCATGCATGCATGCATGTGCATGTCAGATTAGAGCAGAATGTCTGTGCGGTGGTGGGGAATTATGGATGTAGTTATGATCCCGGTGGCATGCCTCCGCCGGGATCCCGGCCTCTAGAATGCCGGCAGGGGGCCCTGGCATATTCCCACTTGTGGGGATCCCGGTGTCGTGGGGGGGCCGCAGAGATATCAGTGTACCGGGCCCCAAGATTTCTGTTGCTTTCCCTGTATATATGACCCTATATGCAGAATTACAGCAGCAGCAACCTCCGACGCCAGTGGCCAGCAACTGCCAGAGGTCACAGCAACGGAGTCCTACATTGCTGTGACCTCTGGCTGGCCGCTTGTAAATGACAGCTTATTGGAAGGCACCCTCTGCATGTTTTTATATCTGAGGACCGCATGAACGCAACAGCACTTTAAAACAGTCTTACTTCAAAAACCTCATCTCCTCCCAAACCTCAATCCCCAGGTGCCTCTTTGCCACTGTCAACTCGCTCCTCTTCCCACCCTCACCTCAACTCCCCTCTTCACTTTCTGCTCTTGACTTTGCCACCTACTTCACATCCAAAATTTACTCCATTCGTCAGGACATGACATCCCACCAGAACATGAGCAACCTCCCTCCTCCATTTCTCAACCCCCCCTCTCCTTCCCTCCTACCAACTCTGACATCTTTCTTCCCTGTATCTGGAGAGTAAGTCATGGTCCACATCCGGTCATCACCCCCCTCCACCTCTTCACTTGACCCTATTCCCTCCCGCCTTCTCTGCTTCCTCTCTTCTTCTGCCTGTTCCCATCTTGCCCATCTACTCAATCTCTCACTCTCATCAGGCACTGTCCCTTCTGACTACAAGCATGCACTTGTCTCCCCTATTCTTAAAAACCTACCCTTGATCCAACCAATCTCTCCAACTCCCGACCCATCTCTCTTCTCCCTTTTGACTCCTGCGTATTGTCTACAACCATCTCACTGTCTTTCTTTCTTCCCACTCACTGCTTGACCCTTTCCAGTCTGATTTCCATCCTCAGCACTCCACTGGATCTGCCCTCATGAAAGTCTGCAATGACCTCCTTGCTGCAAAATTCAGGGGCCACTACTCTCTGCTTATTCTCTTTGACCTCTCTGCTGGTTTTGACACTGTAGACCACCCTCCCCACCTGCAAATCCTTTACTCCCTTGGTTTGCATGATACTGCTCTCTACTGGCTGTTCTCCTACCTTTCTGATGGTTCCTTCTCTGTCTCCTCTCATGACTCCACCTCCCCCCACTTCCTCTACCAGTAGATGTCCACCAAGGTTCTGTTCTTGGGCCTCTCCTTTTCTCTCTCTAGACATCCTCATTAGGTGAGCTCATTAGCTCTTTTGACTTAAAATATCATCTCTACGCTGATGATACTCAAATCTACCTTTCTCCCCTGACCTCTCCCCTGCTCTCCTCACTCGTATCTTCAACTGTCTCTCTGCTATCTCCTCCTGGATGTCCCAGTGCTTTCTTAAACTTAACATGTCTAAGGCTGAGCTGATCATCTTTCCTCCCTCCAGCATAACCTCACCTCCCATAATTTCATTATCCATTGATAGCACAACTATCTCCTCTAGCCCCCAAGTGCGATGTCTTGGAATAATCCTTGACTCATCCCTCTCCTTCAAACCACACATTCAGTATCTCTCAAAAACCTGCCATTTCCACCTCAAAAACATCTCCAGGAACAGACCCTTTCTCACCCAGGATGCTACTAAGACCCTCAATCACTCACTGGTCATCTCCAGATTAGACTACTGCAATCTCCTCCTATCTGGACTTCCTCAAAAATGCCTCTCTCCACTTCAATCTATCCTCAATGCTGCTGCCCATCTCATCTACCTCACCAAATGTACTACATCCACATCCCCTCTCTTGCAGGGCCTTCACTGGCTACCCTTCCCAATCAGAATCCAATTCAAGCTTCTCACACTCACCTACAAAGCCCTCACCCATTCTTCTCCCTCTTACATCTCTGACCTTATCTCTCTTTACATTCCCATCCGTCCTCTTTGCTCTGCTAATGCACGCCATCTCTCCTGCCAACTAATTACCTCCTCCCACTACTACCTACAAGATTTTGCACGTGCTGCTCCCTATCTCTGGAATGCTCTACCTCTCCCCATCCGACTCTCCACCTCTCTACAAAACTTCAAACGGGCTCTCATTACCCACTTCTTCACCAAACCCAGTCAACTCTCCTCCTAACCCTCTTGACTATGCTCACTGTCTACATCGTCTGTGTCACTCTGGTCTGTTAGCCCCTCACCTTTTAGATTGTAAGTTCGCAAGAGCAGGGACTTCTTTCCTCATGTGCCTTTCATTTTCTTACTTACACTATCTTACACTCCATACTCCCTTTGATGGCACCTAACCCCGGGTTTTCTATACCTGTCCTTTTGTGTCCTGTACTGTAAGTGCTGTTTTCTTGTTTGCTCATTTTATTATGTACTGTGTAATGGGTGCTGCGGATCCCTTGTGGCACCATATAAATAAAGGATAATAATAATAATGCTAATAATCACCACTGCACTGCACTTCATGAGCACTGAGCACTTTCTTTTCTGGAATGAAGTATTGCCAGTATTACTTTAATCATGTCTACAAATGCGGATGACGATGTTGGTCTCAACATCAGGGTTGAATTAACCCATGGAGCCACATTCAGTTTCTATGACACGGATTTTGAGGATATTTTATTTAAAGAGAATTTAACATCTACGGCTGGAAAACCTGAGAATCTTTAACTGTACTATGAACTATTGAAATTACATCAGAAAGAAATGGACTTCTACTATCATGGAGTTACACTCTTGGATTATTTCAATGAGAAAAAAATCCCATGGGGATTCCGTATTAAAAATATACCAACCATTGGATGTTTCCAAGCACCATTTTGCAAAAAATGGACATCCATACTCAACAAATGTTCGTTTGACCTGATGTTGGCTGTAATAGGAGGTCACACAGGAATTAACGGCCATCAGAGCCAAAATTGCGACATTTGAACAACAGCATCACTCAATATTGCAGGCAGATACTCTGACCAATTGGAAAGAGAAATTATCCATGCAGATGGAGAAAAATAAAAAAGATCTTATTGCATACAAGAGGAACAAAATGGAGAAGGTCAACCAAGATTAAAGTCATCATCAGGTTTACCAGTGGCTTACGGGCCATGAGAGAACTTACAGAAAACGGCCACTGTCCAAATGTAATTGTCAAGGTCCAGACACTGAGGGATCCAGAGAAGATACCTCATCTACTAGTGATGCTGATGGGTCCTCTGGCCGCAGTCAGGTCCCTTTAGGGACACGTACATGAGCCCAACTGGCCACAGACGTTTCACCAAAAGAGGTGGCCAATACAAAATGTTGGCCAATCAAAAAAACCCTGATACCGAGACGCAAATGACCAATGCCATTTTCAATCTATCATACACGTCCACTTACAAGTATGGAATCTAAAGTGTTGGCAAAGGGTCTGAGTTTCGTACTCACCACCAAATTTGATTAATTTCAGAGTAATGTTGAACACTTCAAATTAGGGAGACAGTTGCGTCTTTGGGAGTTTTTTCAAAACAAAGATAAAGGGCCCACAGAATCAATAACGGTCGCCACCTGGATTCGCCCAGCACTGCATAAGAAATCAGCATTTGATTCCCCCTCAATTAACGCTTCCATTAAAACATTCAATTGTCTGGTTGGAATCCAGTATGAAGATCGACAGTGCCTAGGTCGACAATGTTTAGGTCGACCACTATAGGTCGACAGTCACTAGGTCGACAGGTTTTGAAGGTTGACAAGGTCTCTATGTTGACATGTTCTAGGTGGACAGGTCAAAAGGTCGACATGAGTTTTTATTTTTTTTTATTTTTTTGAACCTTTTTCATACTTAACGATCCACACGGACTACGATTGGGAATAGTAACCTGTGCCGAGCGCAGAGGTAGCAGAGCGAGGCACCTTGCCCGAAGCATGGCACGCGAAGCGAGCCATGCGAGGGGACACGTGCACTAATTGGGCTTCCCGGTCACTGTACGGAGAAAACGACACAAAAAAATATGAAACACTCATGTCGACCTTTTGACCTGCCGACCTAGAACATGTCGACCTAGAAACCCTGTTGACCCTGAAACCCTGTTGACCTAGTGACTGTCAACCTATCGTGGTTGACCTTGACATTGTCGACCTAATTATCCACACCCGTCTGGTTGATTGGGATACAAGTGAAGCTGATAAACATCAGATGAAAATGGACTCTAATTTTTCTAAACAAGAGTGGGTAGGTCTTAAATCTTTGAGTGAGGATACATCCATCACTATACGCCCTGGCGATAACGGCGGGGGTATAGTGGTTCAAGATCTTAGCGATTATGTTGCTGAAATCGACCATCAGTTGAGTGACTCTTCCACTTACAAGTTACTTTTGATTATAAAGCAGAGTTGGATATGATATTAAATACAGCGTTGATGGATGGTGTGATTTCGCTGTATGTTATGAATGCATTGATGGTTTTACATCCCATTACTCCACTACTCTACACCATCCCCAAGATCCATAAAAACAGTTTGCAACCACCAGGAAGAACCATCTTATCAGCCCGTGGGTTTACCAATCTGCATCTATATATTTGGACAGTCTATTGCAATCTTGTGTGCAAGCACAGCAGAGCTACCTCAAAGACACCAATGCATTATTCTTAAAGTTATCCTTGATCACTGATGTTCCGGAGGGTAGTTTACTGTGTACAGTGGATGTGAAATCCCTGTACACATGTATACCACATGATTTGGGGGTGGTAGCAGTTCACGAGCTGATTGCAGAAAATCCTTTATATATAGACACAACATCTCCTTCTTTTTGATGTTGTTACAGCTAACACTGAACAAAAACTACATTTTGTTCAATAATCAGTTTTATTTGCAATTACAGGGGTGTGTTATGGGGTCCTCTGTGGCCCCATCGTTCGCAAACTGTTTTATGTTTCAAGTGGAGAAACAAGTTTTCTTTGATAATCATGACATTTGCAACAAGATAGTGATGTATACCAGATACATAGATGACTTGCTTCTAGTTTGGTCTGATTCTGCGGAGGCATTTACCAACCTCATACTTGAACATAATAATACGTCATCACCGGTCAAGTTCACATATGAAGTCGACACTAAATCTATGCATGTCTTTGATGTGAAGATTGTAATTGAGAATAATGCTTTTGTCACATCAATCTATGTTAAACCCACAGACAGAAATAATTTACTTCTTGAGTCTAGCGACCATCCTTTGGCATTGAAGAATGGGCTACCATACTCCCAAATGCTAGGTGTATGGAGGATAACGAGTGATAGTTCATCAGTTGAATCATCTTTGACTAAGATGGTGGATAAATTTGAAGCCCATGGATATGACCGCAAACATCTCATATCAGTAAAAGACAAAGTTCTAAATCAACCTCGTGACTTAACTGGTGTAACGCGCAAAAAAGCAAGCGCAGCTAATAAAGTAATTTAGGTGAATTACTTCTCCACTTTGAGTTCTGAAAGGAGTAAAATTATTAAAAAGCACTAGCCCATTGTATCCACGGACCCTGCATTGAAGTCCTTACAAAACAAGAATATTATGACAGCTTACCATAGAGGACGCAATTTGAAATATTATTTGGTTAAGAATGATGTGTCTACATTTACCAAGATTACCAAGAACACTACATTCTTAAGTATTAGTCGTCCAGGCTGCTTCAGATGCATTAGCTGTGTGACTTGTAGCCACGTGATCTCAGGTGATTCGTTTCACCATCCCTATACAGGGAAAAAGTTCAAGATTCATCAAAGAGTGACATGCACAACAAAATCTATTGTCTATTTGATCAACTGCCCATGTGGCAGACATTACGTGGGAAAGACTAAGTGTGCCTTTAAAGAGGGTATGGCAGCACATCCTTGGTCCATTAGGACTGCGCTTTCATCTGGTTTTAGTGACAAGCCTGTAGCACGGCATTTCATGGAGGCCAAACATAGTTTGTCTATATTGCGACACCGCATCATTGAACATATCCCCATGCCATCTCAGGGGGGTAATAGGGCATTATTTTTATTCCAGACTGAAAGCAGGTGGATACACAGGTTGGACACTCTGGCTCCCAGAGGCTTGAATGAACATGAGGATCTTACCTGCTTTCTTTGATTTTATGCTTTATCTGAGATATATTGTTCCCTTATATGAGATAATGTATGGTGCTGACAGATATCTGTGGGTATAGTTATTTGGTTATCAGTTATATGTCAAAGATATTGAATGCTGTATTGATGCTGCCATTACGCTGTAACTACCAATATGGTGGCACTAGATTTTATTTGGACTCTGATGCCAATGTTTCTGTCAGATACTTTGCAAAAAGGCTATGTCTTAATTATACGTTTATATTTTGACCAGCAGTAAGATTATGTCATTAGTATAGAGTGTTACTATCATCCCATGTATCGGTAACAATGACTGTGCACAGATTGGCTCTGCTTCCTGTTTACACTTGGTTTCCTAGGTGACTGGTCTCCTCCGTGCTTCTGCACGTGCCTGCCTGTGACGTCATTCTTAGGCACCAGGGCCGGCGGAGTACGGCGGCATGGACAGTCAGAGGGCATTTAAGTAAGTATGTTTGTGTTTGTACCTTTGTTCAAATACAGCATTGAAACGTTGGTCACACTGCTGACTCCTCTTATTATTGAGTGCCGCTGGAGAAATGCTATATTTAGTTACGATCGTCCAGACTTTTAAGCGGAGGGCACCGTACTTCCATGTCTTTTACTTCCATTGATTATCTTATGAGGAGTGCTGCCTTGATGAATTTGTTTATATATATATATATATATATAGGACAGATACAAACAAATAATAAGGTAGCACCCACTTGATCGTTCCAATAGGAAATCCTCTTATTGATTTACTTTATGTTCGTATGTCTTATAAAATGATGAGAATGATTAAACATACTGAGTACACGCTAAAAATTTACAATAATATATTTAAAATATCATATTTGTGTCATATTAATTTTTGACAGCGAGTATTTAGATTCATTGTGCTTCATGTTAAAACAAAGTTTTCAGTTGTTTAATCCACCCACAAGAATATAGCATAAACGCGTTTCTTCACATGACTTCTTTAGGGGTATTTTTAATTAATTGCAGGTCAAATCTTAAGAATTGCACTCCAGAAAACAGAGTTGTACATGACACAGTTGATGTCGTTAACAAAGGATCAGTAATTGCAGGTGCTGATCACTTTGATCCCTATGTCTCAAATGTGTTTGTTAGATTACCTAAGGGCAACCAAATGAGGGTTAGTCTACCGTCCACATCCAAAGTTGCCAAATAATTTGGCATATTGCACACTGCTGAGAGAGAGGTGCATGAGCAGACAGAGGTCACAATCAGGGGACCATGTAATGAATTGCTTGACTTATATTTTGATGGTAGAAAGAATTGTACATTAATGCAGGAAAAGATAGGTACAAAGTTGCATACGAAAATAGTGGTAGAAGAACACATTTCACTTGTTCCAGAACCTGGGTGCAAATATATTGGGCATGTGACTCCTGAATCAGGCTTGGCCAACAATATTGCTACCAGTATTCTTACCTTTTTGCAAAACCAGGGTTTAAGTCTTGACTATCTCATAGTTATCAAGAGCGATGGCACAAATGTCAACACAGGAAACGTAGGTGTCATTGCCATCATTGAGTGTCATTTAGGGAGGAACCTCCAAAGGCAAATATGTCTTCTCAGTTTCCAAAAATTTGCCACTGCATCAACTCTTCATATTTTTAGATGGCGAAGCAACTGGCTGAGAAAATTTTGCTGGACCCATTAGCAAAATGTTATCTACTGTGAAACTCAGCCAGTTGCAAAATTTCATAAAATTAAAGCAGAACTGCCTGATATAAATTCAACTGATCTAAGTACTGATGAAAAGTACCTTTTTGAGATGTGTAGAGCCATTTCAGTTGGCTTAGTGCCAGAAGATCTGGAGAACAGAGACTCGGGGAAGTTGAATTACGCTGGATGGCTGACAGCTTAGAATCATATCATCTGCATGTATGTGGTAACTCTGTGACCCTGTAACATCCTGCAAACACTGACAAAATATGTCATTTAAGTATATGCAAGGCTATTGTTTTCAATTAAAAGACTGGAAAATCACTCATACAAGCATATATACAGTACCTGGAGGGCCATGGAGTATTCTAGGTACTTGTCTGCTTCATTGAGAGCTAAAGTTACCCAAAACAATGGGGGTAATTCAGACTGGATCGCTGCAGTGGCAGCAATCGCAGTCTGAATCTTTTTGTGGAGTGCACACATGCAGCAGCCGCACTGCACGTGTGCACCATGGGAGCCCAGTGAGATGCTATCAGCATCTCTGGGCTGTGATCGCCTCTGCCTGATTGACAGGAGGGGGTGTGCCAATGGCGTTAGAATGCATTTGGTGGGGCGTGGTCAGGACAATGGAGGTGTGTCCAGACCATTGGGGGGGTGGGCCGCGGTGGCTGCGTGACTTCACACACAGCTTCTGCGACCCAGGATGCAGCAAGCACTTCCCTGCCAATGCGCAGAACCTGTGCTGGTAGGGAGTTACTCATTAGGTACAAAAGCATCGCCGCCGTGCGATGCTTTTGTACCTGTGCAGTGGGGTAGAGCCAGACATGCAGGGCGCACTAGCCCTGTGCTGGGCGTCCCCCTGCATGTCTGTGAAAGTGATCGTAGATGTGCTAAATTTAGCACATCTACGATCAACTCTTAATTACCCCATATGTTTTCTTATTGCATCCAGAAAACATTCTTGTAGGTATGCTCTTTGATGACTGCAAGCACATCAGGGCATTGGCAGTTGAAAGGATCATTCAAGCTAGAGCTACCAATGATGTGAAGAATGTTCAACAGTTTCGAATTCCAAAGCTAAATTTTAAAGCTAATGATTATGTTGATGTTCTTGACTGGAGCAAAATAAGTTTGACCTCTACTCCAATTCGAAAAAATGTGTCAAATAATGAACTAAAAATGGCAGTTGCTGACCCCACAATATTTCAGCCTTTGGACTTGTGGATGTTCCCTTGCCACACTCAGGCTGTTGAGGACAGTCAAACTGGTAACAGCAGCCTCCTCTTCTGTTTGTGGCTTTTTCACTAGAGATGGTATAATAAGCAATACGCTAAGATCCAGAAAATAAATATCTCAATTCACAACTAAGGCAAACTATAACAAGAGCAAAGAACAAGGTTACTAATTAAAGTGCCTTCTGAGAGAAACTTCTCAGACATTTTGGTTAGCTTGAGCACGGGTGGTATCCAAACTGCAGCCATCTCCTCGGGATGGATCCTGGGTAATTTCCAACTTTGTCTCTATAGAAAAAACTAAGAGCTGCAGTTGATTTGTTCCAAAAACAATCACAAAATCAAGGTAAAATGAAGATTTTTTTTTACGTTTATGACACACCAAAGATACCATCTCTGGTTTATATTGCTTTTTAGTAATGTTTGTGTTGCAATTTGAGTCGATCTGGTCAGCGCAGCATCAGTCCTGGCCCAGGAATAGCATACACTGCAGAACTGCCTATCTAAGTGAAATTTTGAAACTTTGAGCCAATTATGGGACCCTAAGATATTGAGCTATGACTACGAGACTTTGGGGCTTGAATACCACCTAGGGGTAGAACATTTTCTGGTCCCAAGCATTTTAAATTTTGCAAAAGCATTTAATTCAACACCCTACTGGAAAGACATCTACGTCCCAAGAGTGCAGCTCAGTCTGCGTGTCTTCAGGGTTCTCAGGATCTGCATGATAAGTCGATTTGTGACAATGGTACCAATGTTTCAGCAGTTGGACGGAAATGAGAAGGCAGCTGTGGGCGTCTCTATGCTGCTGAGATTCTGCCCATATTAGCATATAGCCACAATTGTGGACGGCAAAAGATTGCAACAGTTGCATCAACAACCACATCTCAATCAGGTCCATTATGTAGAATTATAGAAACATAAATTATGAGCAGCAGTTATTACAACAAATACCATTTATTGCATGACAACAATCATTACAAATGTTTACATTAATAGCCAATTATACATCTTTATTCTTTGGATGAGAAACCTGCACATCTATTGTACTATAAAATAATATCATATACTATCTATTCTTCTAACTGAATATTTATTTCAAACAGTAGAGCAGAAAGCATTGTGTGCCTGTGTCATGATCTGCCCAAGGTTTTTGTTGTGTGCGTATACAATTTAGGTCAGCCTGTAACCTTCATGCTTGCATGAGCTTATCGCAGTAAGTAAACCAGCCTCGCAGGTACTCGGTACATAATGACATCTGGCAGTCGCTCTGGGTGTGGTAACTTCACTACAATTCTGAACAGTGCTGCCCGAAAGCTTTCACTGAATATATGAGACAATGTACTGAAGCTTATTAAATAAACAGGAGTTGGTAACATAAAAGGTTTACTCTGATAATGTTTGATGGCACAGCAGGTGTAAATAAACATTTTATCTAATGATTAGTGGGAGGTTTTATTTTGAAAGAAAATGTTTGGTGGCTCATTTGCTTCACTCCATATTCACAAATAGAATTTTGAACATTCCGATGGAGGAATTTGTTCTAAAGTGTTTTATACAGAATTCACTCTGTCATTTGTGTTCCTTCTGGATTTCTCTTTTATACCATAACAATAGAACAGAATGAATTGAAAAGGTCCTTACAGTACATCACAAACACACCTATTCCTGAGATGATGATGATGATGACACACAAGTGGATCTGGAAAAATTATACTGCAGGAACATTCCACCTCTGCTAAATACCTGATCTGCCACAAATTACAAAGTTTGTGATTTTTATTTTAATCAAAATTTTGCATCGAAGGTGCAAAGTTAAAGTACAGAGGGTTTTAAACAGAATAGTTGAAAAGCAAAAAGGTACATTGGTCATAACAAGTAAAACAAATAAGAATTAAACATTATTTGAGAGTATTAAGTTAGTTTAGAAAAATGACCAGATGAACCCAAAGGAGAGTACAAATATTCTTGTTTGGTAGGCAAGGGAATGGTGGGGAAGGGAGAGGGGTGTAGGAATGGAAATGGGATGGGTGAGAGATATCTTGTGTAACTGCAGCTAGCAGTGCAGAAAAGCTAGAGGATGGAAGTAATTCAAAATGTACATTCACAATAGGTCTAGGGAACACAAGTAATATGAATTTTGATTGGAGCAAACACACCACATGGAACTTGTCCACTGTGTTATTGTGGAGGCTGGAGATATATTGCATTTTAGATACAAACCAGATTTGATTTAATAGTTTTCTGCTGGATGAGGGGGGAGGACTGTTTCCAAACCTTAGTGATCTGGAGTTTGGCATCATAGGTAATGTGTATAAACAGCTTGTTAGAGTGTTTGGTCAGCTGGCTGACAGGGGCATACAGTAGAGATGTGCACTTGAAATTTTTCGGGTTTTGGTTTTGGGTTCGGTTCCGCGGCCGTGTTTTGGGTTCGACCGCGTTTTGGCAAAACCTCACCGAATTTTTTTTGTCGGATTCGGGTGTGTTTTGGATTCGGGTGTTTTTTTCAAAAAACACTAAAAAACAGCTTAAATCATAGAATTTGGGGGTCATTTTGATCCCAAAGTATTATTAACCTCAAAAACCATAATTTCCACTCATTTTCAGTCTATTCTGAATACCTCACACCTCACAATATTATTTTTAGTCCTAAAATTTGCACCGAGGTTGCTGGATGACTAAGCTAAGCGACCCTAGTGGCCGACACAAACACCGGGCCCATCTAGGAGTGGCACTGCAGTGTCACGCAGGATGGCCCTTCCAAAAAACACTCCCCAAACAGCACATGACGCAAAGAAAAAAAGAGGCGCAATGAGGTAGCTGTGTGAGTAAGATAAGCGACCCTAGTGGCCGACACAAACACCGGGCCCATCTAGGAGTGGCACTGCAGTGTCACGCAGGATGGCCCTTCCAAAAAACACTCCCCAAACAGCACATGACGCAAAGAAAAAAAGAGGCGCAATGAGGTAGCTGTGTGAGTAAGATAAGCGACCCTAGTGGCCGACACAAACACCTGGCCCATCTAGGAGTGGCACTGCAGTGTCACGCAGGATGGCCCTTCCAAAAAACACTCCCCAAACAGCACATGACGCAAAGAAAAATTAAAGAAAAAAAGGTGCAAGATGGAATTGTCCTTGGGCCCTCCCACCCACCCTTATGTTGTATAAACAGGACATGCACACTTTAACCAACCCATCATTTCAGTGACAGGGTCTGCCACACGACTGTGACTGAAATGACGGGTTGGTTTGGACCCCCACCAAAAAAGAAGCAATTAATCTCTCCTTGCACAAACTGGCTCTACAGAGGCAAGATGTCCACCTTATCATCATCCTCTGATATATCACCGTGTACATCCCCCTCCTCACAGATTATCAATTCGTCCCCACTGGAATCCACCATCTCAGCTCCCTGTGTACTTTGTGGAGGCAATTGCTGCTGGTCAATGTCTCCACGGAGGAATTGATTATAATTCATTTTAATGAACATCATCTTCTCCACAGTTTCTGGAAGTAACCTCGTACGCCGATTGCTGACAAGGTGAGCGGCGGCACTAAACACTCTTTTTCGGAGTACACACTTGTGGGAGGGCAACTTAGGTAGAATAAAGCCAGTTTGTGCAAGGGCCTCCAAATTGCCTCTTTTTCCTGCCAGTATAAGTACGGACTGTGTGACGTGCCTACTTGGATGCGGTCACTCATATAATCCTCCACCATTCTTTCAATGGGGAGAGAATCATATGCAGTGACAGTAGACGACATGTCCGTAATCGTTGACAGGTCCTTCAGTCCGGACCAGATGTCAGCATCAGCAGTCGCTCCAGACTGCCCTGCATCACTGCCAGCGGGTGGGCTCGGAATTCTGAGCCTTTTCCTCGCACCCCCAGTTGCGGGAGAATGTGAAGGAGGAGATGTTGACAGGTCGCGTTCCGCTTGACTTGACAATTTTCTCACCAGCAGGTCTTTGAACCCCAGCAGACTTGTGTCTGCCGGAAAGAGAGATCCAAGGTAGGTTTTAAATCTAGGATCGAGCACGGTGGCCAAAATGTAGTGCTCTGATTTCAACAGATTGACCACCCGTGAATCCTTGTTAAGCGAATTAAGGGCTCCATCCACAAGTCCCACATGCCTAGCGGAATCGCTCTGTGTTAGCTCCTCCTTCAATGTCTCCAGCTTCTTCTGCAAAAGCCTGATGAGGGGAATGACCTGACTCAGGCTGGCAGTGTCTGAACTGACTTCACGTGTGGCAAGTTCAAAGGGCAGCAGAACCTTGCACAACGTTGAAATCATTCTCCACTGCGCTTGAGACAGGTGCATTCCACCTCCTATATCGTGCTGAATTGTATAGGCTTGAATGGCCTTTTGCTGCTCCTCCAACCTCTGAAGCATATATAGGGTTGAATTCCACCTCGTTACCACTTCTTGCTTCAGATGATGGCAGGGCAGGTTCAGGCGTTTTTGGTGTTGCTCCAGTCTTCTGTACGTGGTGCCTGTACGCCGAAAGTGTCCCGCAATTCTTCTGGCCACCGACAGCATCTCTTGCACGCCCCTGTCGTTTTTTAAAAAATTCTGCACCACCAAATTCAAGGTATGTGCAAAACATGGGACGTGCTGGAATTTGCCCAGATTTAATGCACACACAATATTGCTGGCGTTGTCCGATGCCACAAATCCACAGGAGAGTCCAATTGGGGTAAGCCATTCCGCGATGATCTTCCTCAGTTGCCGTAAGAGGTTTTCAGCTGTGTGCGTATTCTGGAAACCGGTGATACAAAGCGTAGCCTGCCTAGGAAAGAGTTGGCGTTTGCGAGATGCTGCTACTGGTGCCGCGCTGCTGTTCTTGCGGCGGGAGTCCATACATCTACCCAGTGGGCTGTCACAGTCATATAGTCCTGACCCTGCCCTGCTCCACTTGTCCACATGTCCGTGGTTAAGTGGACATTGGGTACAGCTGCATTTTTTAGGACACTGGTGACTCTTTTTCTGAGGTCTGTGTACATTTTCGGTATCGCCTGCCTAGAGAAATGGAACCTAGATGGTATTTGGTACCGGGGACACAGTACCTCCAACAAGTCTCTAGTTGGCTCTGCAGTAATGATGGATACCGGAACCACGTTTCTCACCACCCAGGATGCCAAGGCCTCAGTTATCCGCTTTGCAGCAGGATGACTGCTGTGATATTTCATCTTCCTCGCAAAGGACTGTTGGACAGTCAATTGCTTGGTGGAAGTAGTAAAAGTGGTCTTACGATTTCCCCTCTGGGATGACCATCGACTCCCAGCAGCAACAACAGCAGCGCCAGCAGCAGTAGGCGTTACACGCAAGGATGCATCGGAGGAATCCCAGGCAGGAGAGGAATCGTCAGAATTGCCAGTGACATGGCCTGCAGGACTATTGGCATTCCTGGGGAAGGAGGAAATTGACACTGAGGGAGTTGGTGTAGTGGTTTGCGTGAGTTTGGTTACAAGAGGAAGGGATTTACTGGTCAGTGGACTGCTTCCGCTGTCGCCCAAAGTTTTTGAACTTGTCACTGACTTATTATGAATGCGCTGCAGGTGACATATAAGGGAGGATGTTCCGAGGTGGTTAACGTCCTTACCCCTACTTATTACAGCTTGACAAAGGCAACACACGGCTTGACAAATGTTGTCCGCATTTCTGTTGAAATACTTCCACACCGAAGAGCTGATTTTTTTGGTATTTTCACCAGGCATGTCAACGGCCATATTCCTCCCACGGACAACAGGTGTCTCCCCGGGTGCCTGACTTAAACAAACCACCTCACCATCAGAATCCTTCTTGTCAATTTCCTCCCCAGCGCCAGCAACACCCATATCCTCCTCAACCTGGTGTACTTCAACACTGACATCTTCAATCTGACTATCAGGAACTGGACTGCGGGTGCTCCTTCCAGCACTTGCAGGGGGCGTGCAAATGGTGGAAGGCGCATGCTCTTCACGTCCAGTGTTGGGAAGGTCAGGCATCGCAACCGACACAATTGGACTCTCCTTGTGGATTTGGGATTTCGAAGAACGCACAGTTCTTTGCGGTGCTTTTGCCAGCTTGAGTCTTTTCATTTTTCTAGCGAGAGGCTGAGTGCTTCCATCCTCATGTGAAGCTGAACCACTAGCCATGAACATAGGCCAGGGCCTCAGCCATTCCTTGCCACTCCGTGTGGTAAATGGCATATTGGCAAGTTTACGCTTCTCCTCCGACAATTTTATTTTAGATTTTGGAGTCCTTTTTTTACTGATATTTGGTGTTTTGGATTTTACATGCTCTGTACTATGACATTGGGCATCGGCCTTGGCAGACGACGTTGCTGGCATTTCATCGTCTCGGACATGACTAGTGGCAGCAGCTTCAGCACGAGGTGGAAGTGGATCTTGATCTTTCCCTAATTTTGGAACCTCAACATTTTTGTTCTCCATATTTTAATAGGCACAACTAAAAGGCACCTCAGGTAAACAATGGAGATGGATGGATACTAGTATACTTATGGATGGACGAGCGACTGCCGACACAGAGGTAGCTACAGCCGTGGACTACCGTACTGTGTCTGCTGCTAATATAGACTGGATGATAATGAGATGAAATCAATATATATATATATAATATCACACTAGTACTGCAGCCGGACAGGTAGATATATTTATTATGTAATGACTGATGACGGACCTGCTGGACACTGTCAGCTCAGCAGCACCGCAGACTGCTACAGTAAGCTACTATAGTAGTATGTATAAAGAAGAAAGGAAAAAAAAAAAAACACGGGTAGGTGGTATACAATTATGGATGGACGAGCGACTGCCGACACAGAGGTAGCTACAGCCGTGGACTACCGTACTGTGTCTGCTGCTAATATAGACTGGATGATAATGAGATGAAATCAATATATATATATATATATATATATATAATATCACACTAGTACTGCAGCCGGACAGGTATATATATTTATTATGTAATGACTGATGACGGACCTGCTGGACACTGTCAGCTCAGCAGCACCGCAGACTGCTACAGTAAGTTACTATAGTAGTATGTATAAAGAAGAAAGATAAAAAAAAAACCACGGGTAGGTGGTATACAATTATGGATGGACGAGCGACTGCCGACACAGAGGTAGCTACAGCCGTGGACTACCGTACTGTGTCTGCTGCTAATATAGACTGGATGATAATGAGATGAAATCAATATATATATATATAATATCACACTAGTACTGCAGCCGGACAGGTAGATATATTTATTATATAATGACTGATGACGGACCTGCTGGACACTGTCAGCTCAGCAGCACCGCAGACTGCTACAGTAAGCTACTATAGTAGTATGTATAAAGAAGAAAGAATAAAAAAAAACCACGGGTAGGTGGTATACAATTATGGATGGACGAGCGACTGCCGACACAGAGGTAGCTACAACCGTGGACTACCGTACTGTGTCTGCTGCTAATATAGACTGGATGATAATGAGATGAAATCAATATATATATATATAATATCACACTAGTACTGCAGCCGGACAGGTAGATATATTTATTATGTAATGACTGATGACGGACCTGCTGGACACTGTCAGCTCAGCAGCACCGCAGACTGCTACAGTAAGCTACTATAGTAGTATGTATAAAGAAGAAAGAAAAAAAAAAACCACGGGTAGGTGGTATACAATTATGGATGGACGAGCGACTGCCGACACAGAGGTAGCTACAGCCGTGGACTACCGTACTGTGTCTGCTGCTAATATAGACTGGATGATAATGAGATGAAATCAATATATATATATATATATATATAATATCACTAGTACTGCAGCCGGACAGGTATATATATTTATTATGTAATGACTGATGACGGACCTGCTGGACACTGTCAGCTCAGCAGCACCGCAGACTGCTACAGTAAGCTACTATAGTAGTATGTATAAAGAAGAAGAAAGAAAAAAAAAAAACGGGTAGGTGGTATACAATATTATATATATATTATATACAATTATATATATATATTATATATATTAAACTGGTGGTGATTATTAAACTGGTGGTCAGGTCACTGGTCACACTATCAGCAACTTGCAAGTAGTACTCCTAAGCAGACAATCACAATATATATTATACTGGTGGTCAGTGTGGTCACAATGGCAGTGTGGCACTCTGGCAGCAAAAGTGTGCACTGTACGTTATATGTACTCCTGAGTCCTGCTCTCAGACTCTAACTGCTCCCCACTGTCAGTGTCTCCCCCACAAGTCAGATATACATTATACAGTCACACTATCTATCTATCACTTCAGCAAGTAGTAGTACTCCTCCTAATGCTCCCCAAAATTACTACTGTGTCTCTCTCTACTCTAGTCTCACTCTCTTCTCTATAAACGGAGAGGACGCCAGCCACGTCCTCTCCCTATGAATCTCAATGCACGTGTGAAAATGGCGGTGACGCGCGGCTCCTTATATAGAATCCGAGTCTCGCGATAGAATCCGAGCCTCGCGAGAATCCGACAGCGGGATGATGACGTTCGGGCGCGCTCGGGTTAACCGAGCAAGGCGGGAAGATCCGAGTCGCTCGGCCCCGTGTAAAAAAAAATGAAGTTCGGGCGGGTTCGGATTCCGAGGAACCGAACCCGCTCATCTCTAGCATACAGTATAAAGTAGGAGCAGTGAGGCCATAGTAAGAAGGGGCATACAGGGATTACAGACATTATCAGTGACTGGATCATTGTCCAGAACAATGGGAGTAATTCTGCGTTGATCGCAGCAGGAACTTTGTTAGCAGTTGGGCAAAACCATGTGCACTGCAGGGGAGGCAGATATAACATGTGCAGAGAGAGATAGATTTGGGTATGGTGAGTTCAATCTGCAATCTAAATTGCAGTGTAAAAATAAAGCAGCCAGTATTTACCCTGCACAGGAACAAAATAACCCACCCAAATCTAACTCTCTCTGCACATGTTATATCTGCCTCCCCTGCAGTGCACATGGTTTTGCCCAACTGCTAACAAAGTACCTGCTGCAATCAACTCAGAATTCCCCCCACTGTAATGTGTGAACAAGTCCACCAAATGTGAAAAAAAAAAGATTCTACCTGGCCGTATTGCCACCAACACAAGTTTGAGGTGGTAGTGTGCATTTGTTGCAGGTGAGTCAGGACTAGTTACCGCCGGGTGTAAACTTTGTATGAGTTCTCCTTAATGGAGACACTAAGGGAGCACTTAGAAATGTTTATGCACATGTTCGCTTTCCAGGCAATTTTGTGGTCTTCCAAAAAAGGGGTGTCCAGCATTAAAATGGAATGGTACAGCAGTTGACAGATTATACCTTTGTCCATGTATTGATAATACATAATCGTTCCATCTCTGTGGGATTCTGGAGGGAACCATGGTCAGTAATAGAGGTGACAAAGTTGTGAATTTGAAGATATTGATAAAAAAAAGAATGAGGGATAAGATTCTCCTGAAGGTCTGCGAAGGATTGCAAGGCAAATCTTCCAAAAACATGTTGGAAACAGGTTATACCAGCAGAGGCCATGTGGGACGACTGGCCGGGAGGAGAGGATGGAATAATGCAACAGGGGAGTTTGAGGTGAAGGGTAGGTGAAAACAGAAAACCTGACAGTGAGAGAATCCCAGATGGAAAGTATGACAATGACCATGGGGATTGACAAAGCAGAGGATAGTCTGTGTTGATGGAGAAGCCATGGGAGGTGGGAAATGAAAAGTAAAGATCCAGGATTCATATCGAGATATGCAAAGGCAGATCTTCAGACATATCATGATTCACTTTTTAGAACAACATATGGAGAGTTCCTGAAAACGATTAGAGAGGGAAATCAAAGGGCTAGTAAAAGTAAGGAGGACTTCATCCATGAAAAGAGAAAATTTATATTGAGAGTTCCCAACAGGAATACCCAAAATGTCTGGGTTGGATTGAATCCGCCTAGCAAGTAACTATAACGAAGGTGAGAGTAAGTGGTGATAGTGGGCATCCTTGTATGGTACCATTCTAGATGCTAAAGGGGTTTGAATGAATACTGCCTGCCAAGACATGTGGAAAGGTTGTAATAAAGGACCTTGTCAGGTTTAGGAATGACCGTTATTAAAGCTCTGGTGGTGTCTGGATGAAAGAATGACCTTCAAGAACTCGATTAAAAGTGGTCATGAGATGAAGAACGAGAGAATTTTGGAAAGTTTTATCACAAGAGAATGGGAGTCCGTCTGGACCTGGTGGCTTGAAGGATTTCTGGCACTTGACTGGGGTCACATGAATGGGTCTCTTGTAGCAGGACAATGTCCACTTTCAAATTTTGAATTGAATGAAAAAGTTCTGACCATTTCTGGGCGGTATTGAGGCCCCAGACATTCATAGAAGCAAATGTGATTGGCATTCTTGCTTAAGGCATAGTGAGGACGAAGGGGGTAGGGCAAGGAAAGTAAGATCCCCTACTCGCTAGGAAGAAGGAGAGCAGGAAGAGTAAAGATTACAAGAGGGGTACAAGCAGCTGGAAAGTGAGGGAAGAGGGTTGGGTACAAGACCCCTACAAAATAAAGGAGTGAAAATAAAAACATAGGTAGGTTAGATAAGTGGTAACAAGAGCATGTTACATTTTTGAGTAGTGGGGGGGGAGTAGTAAGGAGCAGGTGCATCCCCTGGGTGTGAGGAGAGGAGTGTGGTGCAAAAGAGGTTGATGGATAGGGAGCAACAAGAGAGGAAGAGGAGGGAGACCACCTGAAGGGCTAACAGCTTACAATGGAGTCGCTAAAGGTGAGGAGTGAGCCTAAATGTTGGCTGGGGAGCAGCAAGGGCAACAGGCGCGAGCAACAAAAGTGGGCTAGTTGGGGAAGAGCAATGTACAAATAACTGAGTGTGCCGGGATCTCTCACAACCACCAGACAGTACAACAGAACTAGTGATGCGCACCAGAAATTTTTCGGGTTTTGTGGTTTGGTTTTGGATTCGGTTCCACGGCCGTGTTTTGGATTCGGACACGTTTTCACAAAACCTCCCTGAAAATATTTTGTTGGATTCGGGTGTGTTTTAGATTCCAGTGTTTTTTTACAAAAAACCCTCAAAAACAGCTTAAATCATAGAATTTGGGGGTCATTTTGATCCCATAGTATTATTAACCTCAATAACCATAATTTCCACTCATTTTCAGTCTATTCTGAACACCTCACGCCTCACAATATTATTTTTAGTCCTAAAATTTGCACCGAGGTCGCTGGATGACTAAGCTATGCGACCCAAGTGGCCAACACAAACACCTGGCCCATCTAGGAGTGGCACTGCAGTGTCAGAAGGGATGGCACTTCAAAAAATAGTCCCCAAACAGCACATGATGCAAAGAAAAAAAGAGGCGCAATGAGGTAGCTGTGTGACTAAGCTAAGCGACCCAAGTGGCCGACACAAACACCTGGCCCATCTAGGAGTGGCACTGCAGTGTCAGACAGGATGGCACTTCCAAAAAACAGTCCCCAAACAGCACATGATGCAAAGAAAAAAAGAGGCGCAATGAGGTAGCTGTGTGACTAAGCTAAGCGACCCAAGTGGTCGACACAAACACCTGGCCCATCTAGGAGTGGCACTGCAGTGTCAGGCAGGATGGCACTTCAAAAAAATAGTCCCCAAACAGCACATGATGCAAAGAAAAATGAAAGAAAAAAGAGGTGCAAGATGGAATTGTCCTTGGGCCCTCCCACCCACCCAAATGTTGTATAAACAGGACATGCACACTTTAACAAACCCATCATTTCAGCGACAGGGTCTGCCACACAACTGTGACTGAAATGACTGGTTGGTTTGGGCCCCCACCAAAAAAAAAGCAATCAATCTCTCCTTGCACAAACTGGCTCTACAGAGGCAAGATGTCCACCTCCTCCTCATCGTCCGATTCCACACCCCTTTCATTGTGTACATCCCCCTCCTCACAGATTATTAATTCGTCCCCACTGGAATCCACCATCTCAGGTCCCTGTGTACTTTCTGGAGGCAATTGCTGGTGAATGTCTCGACTGAGGAATTGATTGTAATTCATTTTGATGAACATCATCTTCTCCACATTTTCTGGAAGTTTCCTCGTATGCCGATTGCTGACAAGGTGAGCGGCTGCACTAAACACTCTTTCGGAGTACACACTGGAAGGGGGGCAACTTAGGTAATATAAAGCCAGTTTGTGCAAGGGCCTCCAAATTGCCTCTTTTTCCTGCCAGTATACGTACGGACTGTCTGACGTGCCTACTTGGATGCGGTCACTCATATAATCCTCCACCATTCTTTCAATGGTGACAGAATCATATGCAGTGACGGTAGACGACATGTCAGTAATCGTTGGCAGGTCCTTCAGTCCGGACCAGAGGTCAGCACTCGCTCCAGACTGCCCTGCATCACCACCAGCGGGTGGGCTCGGAATTCTTAGCCTTTTTCCCGCACCCCCAGTTGCGGGAGAATGTGAAGGAGGAGCTGTTGACGGGTCACGTTCCGCTTGACTTGACAATTTTCTCAACAGCAGGTCTTTGAACCTCTGCAGACTTGTGTCTGCCGGAAAGAGAGATACAACGTAGGTTTTAAATCTAGGATCGAGCATGGTGGCCAAAATGTTGTGCTCTGATTTCAACAGATTGACCACCCGTGAATCCTGGTTAAGCGAATTAAGGGCTCCATCCACAAGTCCCACATGCCTAACGGAATCGCTCTGTTTTAGCTCCTCCTTCAATGTCTCCAGCTTCTTCTGCAAAAGCCTGATGAGGGGAATGACCTGACTCAGGCTGGCAGTGTCTGAACTGACTTCACGTGTGGCAAGTTCAAAGGGTTGCAGAACCTTGCACAACGTTAAAATCATTCTCCACTGCGCTTGAGTCAGGTGCATTCCCCCTCCTTTGCCTATATCGTAGGCAGATGTATAGGCTTGAATGGCCTTTTGCTGCTCCTCCATCCTCTGAAGCATATAGAGGGTTGAATTCCACCTCGTTACCACCTCTTGCTTCAGATGATGGCAGGGCAGGTTCAGGACTGTTTGCTGGTGCTCCAGTCTTCGGCACGCAGTGACTGAATGCCGAAAGTGGCCCGCAATTCTTCGGGCCACCGACAGCATCTCTTGCACGCCCCTATCGTTTTTTAAATATTTCTGCACCACCAAATTCAATGTATGTGCAAAACATGGGACGTGCTGGAATTTGCCCAGATGTAATGCACTCACAATATTGGTGGCGTTGTCCGATGTCACAAATCCCCAGGAGAGTCCAATTGGGGTAAGCCATTCTACGATGATGTTCCTCAGTTTCCGTAAAAGGTTGTCAGCTGTGTGCCTCTTATGGAAAGCGGTGATACAAAGCGTAGCCTGCCTAGGAACGAGTTGGCGTTTGCGAGATGCTGCTACTGGTGCCGCCGCTGCTGTTCTTGCTGCGGGAGGCAATACATCTACCCAGTGGGCTGTCACAGTCATATAGTCCTGAGTCTGCCCTGCTCCACTTGTCCACATGTCCGTGGTTAAGTGCATTTTTTAGGACGCTGGTGACTATTTTTCTGACGTCTGTGTACATTTTTGGTATTGCCTGCCTAGAGAAATGGAACCTAGATGGTTTTTGGTACCGGGGACACAGTACCTCAATCAAGTCTCTAGTTCCCTGTGAATTAACGGTGGATACCGGAAACACGTTTCTCACCACCCAAGCTGCCAAGGCCTGAGTTATCCGCTTTGCAGCAGGATGACTGCTGTGATATTTCATCTTCCTCACAAAGGAGTGTTGGACAGTCAATTGCTTACTGGAAGTAGTACAAGTGGTCTTCCGACTTCCCCTCTGGGATGACGATCGACTCCCAGCAGCAGCAACAGCAGCGCCAGCAGCACTAGGCGTTACACTCAAGGATGCATCGGAGGAATCCCAGGAAGGAGAGGACTCGTCAGACTTGACAGTGACATGGCCTGCAGGACTATTGGCTTTCCTGTCTAAGGAGGAAATTGACACTGGGGAAGTTGGTGGTGTGGTTTGCAGGAGCTTGGTTACAAGAGGAAGGGATTTAGGGGTCAGTGGACTGCTTCTGCTGTCATCCAAAGTTTTTGAACTTGTCACTGACTTCTGATGAATGCGGTCCAGGTGACGTATAAGGGAGGATGTTCCTTGGTGGTTAAAGTCCTTACCCCTACTTATTACAGCTTGACAAAGGCAACACACGGCTTGACACCAGTTGTCCGCATTTCTGTTGAAATAATTCCACACCGAAGAGGTGATTTTTTTTTTGTATTTTGACCAGGCATGGCAATGGCCATATTCGTCCCACGGACAACAGGTGTCTCCCCGGCTGCCTGACTTAAACAAACCACCTCACCATCAGAATCCTCCTTGTCAATTTCCTCCACAGCGCCAGCAACACCCATATCCTCATCCTAGTGTACTTCAACAGTGACATCTTCAATTTGACTATCAGGAACTGGACTGTGGGTGCTCCTTCCAGCACTTGCAGAGGGCGTGCAAATGGTGGAAGGCGCAACCTCTTCCCGTCCAGTGTTGGGAAGGTCAGGCATCGCAGCCGACACAATTGGACTCTCCTTGGGGATTTGTGATTTAGAAGAATGCACAGTACTTTGCTGTGCTTTTGCCATCTTAACTCTTTTAAGTTTTCTAGCAGGAGGATGAGTGCTTCCATCCTCAGGTGAAGCTGAACCACTAGCCTTGAACATAGGCCAGGGCCTCAGCCGTTCCTTGCCACTCCGTGTCGTAAATGGCACATAGGCAAGTTTACGCTTCTCCTCAGACGATTTTGATTTAGATTTTTGGGTCATTTTACTGAGCTTTATTTTTTTGGATTTTACATGCTCTCTACTATGACATTGGGCATCGGCCTTGGCAGACGACGTTGATGGCATTTCATCGTCTTGGCCATGACTAGTGGCAGCAGCTTCAGCACAAGGTGGAAGTGGATCTTGATCTTTCCCTATTTTACCCTCCACATTTTTGTTCTCCATTTTTTAATGTGTGGAATTATATGCCAGTAATATATCAATAGCAATGGCCTACTACTATATATACTGCGCACAACTGAAATGCACCACAGGTATGGATGGATAGTATACTTGACGACACAGAGGTAGGTAGAGCAGTGGCCTACTGTACCGTACTGTTATATATTATATACTGGTGGTCAGCAAACTATGCAAAACTGAAATGCACCACAGGTATGGATGGATAGTATACTTGACGACACAGAGGTAGGTAGAGCAGTAGCCTACTGTACCGTACTGCTATGTAGTATATACTGGTGGTCAGCAAACTGTGCAAAACTGAAATGCACCACAGGTATGGATGGATAGTATACTTGACGACACAGAGGTAGGTAGAGCAGTGGACTACTGTACCGTACTGCTATATATATATAGTTATACTGATGGTCAGCAAACTGTGCAAAACTGAAATGCACCACAGGTATGGATGGATAGTATACTTGACGACACAGAGGTAGGTAGAGCAGTGGACTACTGTACCGTACTGCTATATATATAGTTATACTGGTGGTCAGCAAACTGTGCTAAACTGAAATGCACCACAGGTATGGATGGATAGTATACTTGACGACACAGAGGTAGGTAGAGCAGTGGCCTTCTGTACCGTACTGCTATATAGTATATACTGGTGGTCAGCAAACTGTGCAAAACTGAATTGCACCACAGGTATGGATGGATAGTATACTTGACGACACAGAGGTTAGGTAGAGCAGTGGACTACTGTACCGTACTGCTATATATATAGTTATACTGGTGGTCAGCAAACTGTGCTAAACTGAAATGCACCACAGGTATGGATGGATAGTATACTTGACGACACAGAGGTAGGTAGAGCAGTGGCCTTCTGTACCGTACTGCTATATAGTATATACTGGTGGTCAGCAAACTGTGCAAAACTGAATTGCACCACAGGTCTGGATGGATAGTATACTTGACGACACAGAGGTTAGGTAGAGCAGTGGCCTTCTGTACCATACTGCAATATAGTATATACTGGTGGTCAGCAAACTGCACAAAACTGAAATGCACCACAGGTATGGATGGATAGTATACTTGACGACACAGAGGTACGTAGAGCAGTGGACTACTGTACCGTACTGCTATATATATAGTTATACTGGTGGTCAGCAAAATTCTGCACTGTCCTCCTACTATATACTACAATGCAGCACAGATATGGTGCGTTTTTCAGGCAGAGAACGTATAATACTGGTGGTCACTGGTCACTGGTCAGCAAAACTCTGCACTGTCTTCCTACTATATAATACTGCTGGTCCTCAGTCCCCACAATAAAGCAATTAGCACACTGAGCACAGATATTTGCAGCACACTGAGCACAGTCAGATATGGAGCGTTTTTCAGGCAGAGATCATAGATATTTGCACTTGCAGCACACTGAGCACAGATATTTGCAGCACACTGAGCACAGATATTTGCAGCACAATTTGCAGCCCACTGAACATAGAAACTGAGAGGATGCCAGCCACGTCCTCTCACGATCATCTCCAATGCACGAGTGAAAAATGGCGGCGACGCGCGGCTCCTTATATAGAATACGAATCTCGCAAGAATCCGACCGCGGGATGATGACGTTCGGGCGCGCTCGGGTTAACCGAACAAGGCGGGAGGATCCGAGTCTGCCACGGACCCGTGTAAAATGTGGGAAGTTCGGGGGGAGGGGGGTTCGGATCCCGAGGATCCGAACCCGCTCATCACTAAACAGAACATGAAAACTATATCAGTGACTGTTGTAACAGACACATCTGTAATAACAGGTGGCAGTCTAAGAATACGATAAACAATAACTAACATAGTCAGCACATACACATTAACATATAAGGGAGGGCTCTCAGCAGATAAACTAAAAGATCCAAAAAAAAAACACATACCAGAGTGGGAAACATAGGAGACATTGAAACATCCAATAAAAATAAAACCAATAGGAGATAATGTTACCCTTTCCAATGTCGGTGAGGAGAACCGGAACAAGGCTAAGTACTGGGGAGGACAGTCTCTCATGATGTGGAGGAGGCTTCACCAGAGAGGGAACCATACTCATCTAGATTTGTTAGTAAGTCCTTGTATTCACATAGGTTTCTGATGAGGACCTTCTTACTGTTGAGATCAATAATGAGTTTGAAGAGGAAGCCCCAGCAGTATCAGATACCTTTGTCTCAAAGCGCCTTGGATTTCTCATCCCTTTGCTATCATCAATGGGTTGAGGTCTTGGTAGAATTATAGCTTGATGAAGTCATATATGCAAGATATGGGGTTTACCTCTAGTGGGGGCGAGAACAAATTATTTATCCTTGAAGCTTAGAAAGCATATGGCAACGTCTGGGTCTAAGCGTATAATGCATTCACTCCAACGACAACTTGTGTGGACTGATCTTAGAAAAGAATGAGAAAAGGTTATGAAGACAGGGGTGGTTATTCAGAGTTGTTAGCAAACCAAAATAGTTAGCAATTGGGCAAAACCATGTTGCACTGCAGGTGGGACAGATGTAACATGTGCAGAGAGAGTTAGATTTGGGTGGGATGTTTTCAAACTGAAATCTAAATTGCAATGTAAAAATAAAGCAGCCAGTATTTACCCTGCACAGAAACAATATAACCCACCCAAATCTAACTCTCTCTGCACATGTTACATCTGCCCCACCTGCAGTGCAGCATGGTTTTGCCCATTTGCTAACTTTTTTGGTTTGCTAACAACTCTGAATAACCCCCAGGGTTCTAAGTCCACTTGTGAAACAGATTCTGGGATGTTAAGGTTTGTGATATTTTATAAGTATTTTTGACCTGTGTGCCCTCTTTAAACCATATTTTCCTGTAAATGTCAAAGAGAATTCTGAATTTCAGTGAGTTCTCCATGACTCCAAGGACAGTAGGCATAACTCCTCATTCCAAATTACAACATTCTATAATATTTTATGATCTCCCAGAGTGGAGATTGGAAACCTAGGCATCTAGGATTGATCACTGTTTCTTTCTTCTAGGTCCATGGTAGTTTGCACGGAGAATAAATTGCTGTGTTATAAGAACCATTTACACACACAGGAATATTTAAAAAGGGAGCAATGGACTAGAATGATGCATGTTTAGATGTCTGTTCCTCTATAACATATAATCTATTTTCCTATGACAAAGTGTTCTGGTCAGGCTTTAACAGTTATTCAACACGATTCAATATCTGATACTACAGCTTATGTTACAGTAATTCAGGAAGGAACCTACTGTAAGTGGGACATAGAAGTTAAAGTGGGCCATGTTAGCAGGTATACAATTGTACAACACCTACGCAAGAAAAAGAGAGCATTTGGGTGGGTGCATTAAGAACCTCACCTAATTAATTAGTTAAAACATATTAATTTTATTAACATATATTAAAATGACATGAACATTATGTCAGTCAAAGTGAAATATACTAAAATAAAGAGTGAAAAAGCAGCCTTGTGTGAAACATACATAGGCATTTCAGGGACTGCTGTAAATGTGAATCTTGATATGCACCAAATACACTGCATCTAATTATATGCCCGTAGTGTTCCTGACCGGTACATATATACGAGCAGTACAGGGCCTTTAGCGGCTCAAAGTGATAGGTCCTAGACACTGGCAGATCCGCCGACGAGTTGCCCGACGGCGGGGGGAAGGTGACGGAGGGATTGAAGTTTTTACACTCCCCCTGTCACCCGGCTCCATAGCACTGCATGCTAATATGGACAATCTCGTCCATATTGGCCTGCATGCACAAGCGACGGGGCACAAACGATTAACGCGCGCGGGGCCGCACATCGTTAATCGTTGGTGCCTACACACTGCACGATATGAATGAGTTCTCATTAATGAACGAGAACATTCATATCGTGCAGTATTATCTGCCAGTGTGTAGGGCCCTTAAGGAGTGATCAGTGATCTGGCTATAGTGGCTCTGCCTGAATGAGATACACACAGCCCGGGCCGCTGTGATGAAGATGCAGGCAGCTGGCAAATACCAGCTAATTTACATATGTTTATAGAGTGGTAACAGTGATAGTTACAGGCCATATGCACGCATCTGAATTAAAAAAAGGCATGAATGCTTAATTATCATTGTGAATATGAATAAGAGTCTCATTCACAGTTACATTTATTGCACTACACAAACGGACAGTGTCCGATGGAACATGCATCGGGACTGTTCAATATAAGGTGCAATATACAGTATGTGTGGTACAAAGCTATGAATGAAAAAATACCTGAACACTGTAGCATAATAGAAAAGACTATGGGGGGAATGTAATAGTTTGTGAGAATCAGAACATGAGAGAGTTCTCCTGTTTTTTTTTAAAGTGGCAATCATTTACATGGTAAAATCAACCTGGTCAGTAAGGGTTTAATGAAAAGTGGAAAACTGTGTGCCCTTTTGTGACGTGAGAACCCCAACAGAGGGTATGAAAAATTTTGCACCATTTTCTGGGCAGAGCAGAGTAGATCAGAGGGGTTCCTTGCAGAGGACAGAATAGGCACAGTTTATGCACCATATGGCAAGAAAAGATTCTGTTGTTCAGGATGAGTTTTTGTTTAATTGAGATAACGGGTAGAGAGGTTGATGCACTTACATGGTTTTTCTTCTTGCATTGATTTACAAATAGTGAGGCCAAATCAGAAAAAAATAGTAATTTCTGCAAATAAAAAATTATTCCAATATTGCATATTTTCGCACATGCTGATGCGACCTGTCAGAAATTCCCACTGGGCAGCTGGTGGAGGATGATCTTCCCACAGCTGCCACTCACAGAGGAACCTCCTAGCCCCTCTGATTCATGGTTACCTCCCCTAATGCCTTCTATGCAGCCAATTACTGCTGATTCAGTAGCCTGGCAACACCCGCGCTGGTGGTGGCAAAAAAAAAAACTTGCCCTTACCTTGAAACATGGTGACTTTAGAGAGAAGCAGCTGCCGGGAAATTGTAAAGCTGCAATCATCCGATCAGCGATGGGCCGATATACAGCAGTGACACGCGGTGGAGTGAGGCAGAGCCTTTCCTGTCATACTAACATTTGTGCCAGAGTTTTGACTGGCACAAATGTTAGTATGACAGGAAATGTTTGAAATATCCTCTTTGTAATTTGTATTATTGTAATAATTTTTATATCCAATACTCTGTAGTAAAAACTCAATGGCATGTGAGGTAGTGCCTTCTCTGTTTATTGTTTCTACACATCTCTGATCAAAACTCAACAAATTTCGTGGAGTTTATACTGCTGCACCTGTGTATAATGCCCAGATGTACCCATGGTCTCATATACTGCATGTAAATCTGGCTCTGGTACTTGCCAGTGCCTCCTGAGCCATTTACCTCACCGCACTTCCCTGATACACAGGACACCATCTCTCAGATTGATGTTTTGGATTTGTTTTTTTTAAACAAAATGGTGTTGGATATTTTCTAAATAGATGTTCTTAACTTATTTTAATCCTTCTAAAACATCAATTTCTGATAACTTTTTTGGAAAAGTATTAGCCAGTTAAGTAGCTAAAAACAGATTTTTAGGTGCAGCACCTCCAGTAAAATCCACCACCACACACTATCCCCAGGGAGCCCCAATCCCAGCAGTACTTGGAGTAAAGAGGTGGAGATGGACAAGGCGCATCAGCACATAGCTTGGCCCCTAAACAAGAGGGTATCAGTAGTGTCATCCTACTGAAAGCTCTTAGTGCTCATTTTACACCAGGTTGGCAGTCCCAGGGGGAGGAAAGTCTTCCACCTGGGGCTGCCAGTACCGTGAGCTAATAGCAGCAGTAAGAGCTTCCAGCAGAAAGCCCAAACTACTAACACTTGTAGTGACTGCAGACTATGCAGTCCCTCAAATCTGCTTTAGTAAGACTGCATGCGTTAAAATTCATGGGCATGCTGAGGGTGGATGAAATCTCACCCCAGTGATGTCATCATGAAGAATCCCATGCAACGGCAACCTTCCTCAAATCCAAAGGTAGGACAAGCAGCTGGTTTAGAGTTATAGAAAGACAAAACTAGTAATTGTGCAGGTGGCCATCATCATAATACTGTAAGACAGTTCTTATGATGTTTCACATTGCATTTACATTTTCTATAAACCTGTGTATTGTATTATTAAAAATATGATCACACATGTTTCTCAACTTCTGATGTATTTTTTCTTCAAGTAGATTGTGTAGACCATTAAGAATTTCCATAATAACTGAAAAAATATATATATATTTTAATGCTATTACATAAAAGTTAACCAGTCACACACATCCAGCTAAAGTTTGACACCTTTTTATTATTATCGATTGCTACTTATAATGGAAAAGATTAGTTTTCCTATTAAGCTGTGACAATGATTGCCTCGCTAATCATTTTGTTATGAGTAGGGAAGCCAATCCCGGGCCATTTTTTCAATCCCGGGTATCGGGATTGAAAAATGGCCAATCCCGGGATTCCCGGGATACCCGGGATTGGCTTTTTCCTAGGTGGCCGCCCCCTTGCCCCACCCCGCCCACCTCGCACATATAACTCACCATATACTGGGGGCGGGCGGGAGGGGAACATCTTCTGAACGCTGCTGGCGGCTCCTACCAGCAGCTGACAGCACAGCGTAACCTCTCACGCTGCGCTGGGGACCCGGAAGCAGGAAGCCGGGCAGCGTTTGAGCGTCCTGTAGACGCTCAACGCTGATCCCTCAATCCCCGGGATTGGAGCTTCCAATCCCAGGATTGAATCCCGGCCATTTTTGGGCCTAAATCCCGGGATTGGCCACCATAGTTATGAGTGACAATGTAACATTGCCTGGTACCTTACATAGATATTGTTACAATTTTAGAGCATGTTATGTGTATAATTAAGTTTAAAAAAAGATATAAAAGTATATTTTTATTGACGTTTATCTAAAACTTCTGCTGTGCTACAAAGATATCAATAGATGGCAGTATTGTAATATATATCCTTTTGTTTGTCATATTTTCAAGTTTATAATGTAAGGCCCAGAATGTTCAGCTCTTTCACATTTTATTAGTTTTCCTTTAAAGTTGTTTTATACAGTACATAGTTGTTTTGAAAGTGAGGTGATGTAGTGATCAATTAAAACTAGAGATGTGTGCCAACCTGTGTTTTCGTTTTGGAACTGTGTCTCTTCGTTTAGGATCTGGATTTGATTTTGCCAAAACCTCCCTTACATGTTTTGGATCTGTTTTTTGTTTTTGTTTTAACAAATCATAAAAACGGCTAAAATCACATAATTTGGTCCTGTCTTTGTTTCTACAGTATTATGAACCCCAATAACATTACATTCCAGTAATTTCCAATTTTGACCACCTCACAATTTACAATATTGCTTTCATCCAGTTTAAGCCAAAAGGTTGCACAGAGCTAGCTGTCTGACTAAACTAAGCGACAGCAGTGGGCGGCACAAATATGTGGCAGTTCAGTGGTAGACCAGATGGCAGTTTAGAAAACTATAAAAAAATGTTTGTCGTCTACGCAAAGACAGTCAGCAATGCTCCAAACAGCACATAATGCAAAGAGAATAGGTGTAGGATGAAATTGTCCTTGGGCCCTCCCACCCACCCTTGACAAACCAATCACTTCAGCAACAGGGATTGCCACTTGAGACGAAAATTATTGGTTTGTTTGTGCCCCCACAAAATATGATCTCTTTGTGCACAAACTGGCTCTGCATAGGCAAGATCTGTTGTCGCCATCATCATCCGATTCTTCACCCTCATCAGTGTGTACATCTTTACACAGAATTAATTTGTCCCTTCTGGAATCCACTGTTACAGTTGTCTCTATTTTTTTAACATAATTGCGGTAAAGGTCTTCCTCATGGAATTCGTAATACATTATGATGAACATCATATTTTCAACATTTTGGGGAAGTACAGTAACCTCCTATGCTGATCACTAACAAGTTTCCCCGGCTGCTCTGAACTTTTGAGTTTACACTGGAAAAGATGGACATCGGGCAGGTGCACCGACAGCACTGAGCACAGGAGCAGCCACTGAAGTGTATGGACAGTAAACATTTGAAGCAGCACAGCCGAGCAGTGTGGATCCACGGACACAGGAGGGAGCAGCCACAAGCAGCAGCGGGAGCAGCACAGCCAGTCTCTCGAGGAGAAAGAAGACCACACCTCAGCACTGCAGTCAACAACTGGCACCTGATTAACTGCCTCTGTAACTTATAAAACCTGCGAGAATCTTACAGCAGCCAACGACATTTTGCCTCGATGTGGAGCCTGGAGTCGGCGGGAAGAACTGGGCGATAGGTCTGCATCCCCTCAGATCTCAGAGATATGAGCTTATTCATCTCTAATTAAAACATGCAAATTGATGCTTTATTAACCACTTGCCTGACATAGTTGCATCAGATGCGACCACACCAGCAAGTGCCTTATCTGATCTGGTCGCATCGTGATACACAGTGTGTGCAGCTGCAGGGAAAAGAAGCTCTCTCAGAGGGACAGAAAGGTCCTCTCGACATCCTCCTCCAGTGTTTGCCGTGCTACCAACCACTGCTGATCGGTCAGAAGGGCAGGACCTCCCACCCAGTGGGTGCAGACAATAGCAGCCACTGGGAAATGTTAATTAACCCCTCCAGCCCCCCTCCCCTTCAGTGTGTACCTGGTAGCTGCATGACTGTTAAAATGAAAGTTGTGATGTTCCGATGGTTTTTTAAAACAATATTTATATAAACATTTAAAACATCTTTTTTTTTTTTAAATAAAATTAATTTGGATAAGTTTAAATGCATTTTCTCCACCTAATTTACTAAAATTATTCATATTTTCATTGCTACGCGAACAAGACGCATAAGCAGACTCTGCTTGTTAAAATGATATGCAGTATCCCTATATTCTGTGAGTGACTGTGGCTGCATCTGCATACAAAATGCTACTGTAAGGTACAATGTTTTCAAGGGAAAACAGATACAGCTGCAGTCATACACAGAATATAGGCATGCCACATATCATTTCAGTTGTTGCTTGTGCCTATTGTTTGATGTTCGTATAGCGATGTGAATAAGACACAATTAAAGATAAAAATGCACAAAAGACGTCTGGCGTTAGTAAATGATCTCACGACTAGGCACGACTAGAAGGCTTTTTAATGTTACTGCAGCAACAATGAGAGGACACATCTATATACATTATATGGAATTCTATCATACTTGCCTACCTGACCCTCTCCATGAGGGAGAAAATGCTCTGTTCCTGGACTTTCCTGGTAATGTATGATTGCCATCACCTGTAATGAGCTAGTTAATTGATAAGAAAGGTGTTTAATAAATTAAGAATAAACATAATACAATTTGACATTAATAGCAATTCATTACATGAATGATAAAATTGAAAGCTACAGTATATATAGGGCGGGATGTACTAAGCGGAAAATGCGGTAAACTCCCTGTTTACCGCATTTTCCTGATGTACTAACCCCCGGCCGGCAGGACAGCACCGCGGCGGGGTACGCCAGCTTTAGCTGGCGATAGTCCATAGAAGCCTATGGGCTTCTCTCCGCGGCGCTGTGTGAGGGATTCGATCGGATCCCTCCCAGCATGCCCTGCGGCCGCCCCCGTCACCCCGCGCAAGACTGACTCCTGGGGCCGAATCCCGGAAGTCAGGCTGCCGCTGCGCATCGCGGAGGACAGCTCTTATCTGAAGAGCTGTCCTCCGCAATGCTGATTGCATATGTTAGCACATATGCGATCAGCATCGTGGCGCAGGGCGGCGATGGGCGGCGATGTACATTAGTACATCCCGCCCATAGAAAGAGAGTGAGAGAGAGAAGATTGTCAGAAAACATAATATGTACAGTATATCCTTAAAACCACCAATGTACAAGCATGAAATTGCAACATGAATTTGGGGTCAGTGACAAAAAAGTGCAAATTTAACCAAGACATTCTAGGTTCCAATGCTGGGAAACCTCAAACAGATAGCAATGCCTATTTATTTATCTTTCTTACCTACTAAACCGTATCTCTCATTGTCTTTTTCTGTTCTTCTATGTCTTTTCTCTGGGAGCCAGGATCCAGTGCACCCTTGCTATAGCCCATGCTGCAAATGTACAGAGATAAATTTGAAGAGACGCAGTAGATTGATTTTACATGGGGTAATTCTAAAAAAAACCATGCTATAAGCATACCTCCCAACATGACCCTCTCCAGGAGGGACAGAATGATCTGCTTCTGGACTTCCCACTTGATGTATGATTGCCCTCACTTGTGGGAAAACACCTTTGTTATCTATTAACCTGTTCAGCACAGGTGCCAGCAATCATAAATTAAGAGAAAAGTCCAGGAGCGGAGCATTGTGTTCCTACTGGAGAGGGTCATGTTGGGAGGTATGCTATAAGCATACACTTTGTCATTGGTGGACAAAGATGCTGCACTTGGGAAATAAGAGAACAGTAATGACAGCATATTTTGCAATTGGAAAATTATCCTTAATCTCATTAATTTAGCAAAAATTTGTAATAAAGCATATTACATCACTTCTCCAGAGGCAGGTCACTATTTATATTACTACATTTCCAAATAGCAACATTCACAATTGTTTTATATGTGTGTGATTGTGTCTGATAAAGTAGTTTTATGTGAAATTTATGTGATTTATTTTCTCTCCACCCTAAGTGATAATACATTCTGCTATACCCTACTAAAAATGAGTGCTTCTTTGCTGTCAAGCCACAGGACCTACTGGTTATTGAACACTCTTCCTCTAGCAGCAATGTCAAGCAAACTCTCTCCTGCCATCATTAGCCAGCAGCTGTTTCAGCATCTCACATGGCGCACCAGTACAGTAGATGGGTAAGGCCAACTTGGATTTTCTTTGAGTCTGACCATCCCTTCACTGAACCTGTGGTCAGACTACAAAGATTAAGCCCTCTTGAGGCGGACTATTTAAACAGCTCCCATGCATCTTTGTTTGGGCTTTGTTTAACCTGGTCATCAGATCTCCGGCAACAGGTTCTTAGATGTCTTGGTGTCTAGTATACTTGAGACTCCTTCTGGAAGTCTCCCTGTACCTCTGTGCAGTATTTAGTTCCCGACTGTCCAGCTCCAGCTATACTGGTGTCTCATTCTACAAATCTCCAGGTCTTTTAATTAGCTAGGTTCCTGCATTTCAGATCACACATTGAAAGGGCACTATTTAGAGGTAAGTCCTGGATACATTTATATAATGTGATAGTATTAGGAATGTTAGGGACCCATGTGATGAAGTCACCTGGCCGCGGTACATGGGCCCACATATTTGCACAAATGTGTGCTAAGAACTTCAATTATACTTCATTTTAATTGTGAGAGTTTATTTAAATTATTTTTACTATCAGTGTTCTTAGTGCTAGGAGTGTGCATCTGCATCTCTCTTCCTCCAGCATAGTATTAGAAGCCTCAGCATGATAGCACCTCTTGATATCTTTAGTATTAGGGTGTGCAGTCCAGGCCCCCCTTTTATTTTGCTATAAGGATCAGGTATCTAAGAGTCTTCAGTCTTGTGTTGGGTATTAAATGGAGACAATCGGGATGCCGGTGGTCAGAATACCGACTGTGGCAATTCAGGAGAAAGGTAAGTATACTTAACTTTCCTCAATGGCCCCCTAACCCTTCTTCCTGCAGCCTAAACCTAACCCTCCTCCCACAGCCTAACCCTAACCCTCCCCGGTTACGTTGAAACCTAGCGCCCCCTTCCCACAGTCTAAATCTAACCCTCCCTCCCCGCAGCCTAACCCTAACCTTCCACGGGGGATGTCTCAACCTAACCCCCCCTCCCCACAGCCTAAACCTAACCGCCCAGCCTAATCCTAACCCCTCCCCCTGCACCCTAAACCTAACATCACCCCACAGTTTACCTCTATGGTGGCCCGGCATAAGCTCAGGGTCCTGGCGGTGGGTTTGTGAACCTTGGACCTGTTTCATTGCCAATTGCAAATGTGAGATTGGATACAGTGATCGATTATCGGCAAACTGCACATGCACTGTGAATGCATTGAGCATGCTCGAAGGGCAAATTACAATCACCATACATGAATACATGAATGAATCAGGCCCCTTGTTGGGATACCAGTGCCGGCACTCCTAGCTGTGTCAGGATTCCATCAATAGCATTTCGAGCAGTGTCGGGATTCTGGTGTAAGCATTTCGGCTGCCAGGATCCCGACAGGCAGGATCCTGGCTGAATCTACTTAAGTCCATTAAACTGGGAAAATAACTGTTGCAAAGTTGCAACATCCCAATGATTTTTTTAATATACCAGACACCTTTTTAGTATAGGAAGAGGAGCATGCTGTTTTTTTGTCCCACATCACCACAGTGGTTACTAAAGTAGTTACCAGGCAGGCGCTAGTTTCCACTATGACAGGTGGACCCCCTAAAGGGACTGATCTAGCCTGTTTCCACTTTGATAAGGGTAATCTACAGTATGCTTGTTCTAGTGGGAACCAGCCCAGGGTTCCAGTGCTGGTGATAGTTGTGGACTAAACTTTACTCTTGTTTATTCCTTAATTAATGTATAAGTAGAAGTTCTCCCATTCATTTAACTGTAGTTTCTACATGCTGTAAATATATGGCCTATGAAAATGAATGGGAAAAACTCTGTGCCCCTTTTTTCTGGAAACATTCACAATCACATGCAAATGTAGTCAGTACCTATGAACTGTCTAGTAAATCAGACACATAACCACTCAAACAGAGTGCAGTAAGCAAGTCAATATTTATAATGTACACAGTTACGCTGATATGGATAATATGATGACATAAATGTTAGAGTTGTAAAATATCAACATTAGGGTTAGGGTTACTCTTACCTTATACACAGGCTTGACATTCTGACCATGTCCAAATCAGTGTCGACTTGCTGAATGTTCGAGATCCCTCCGGTCGGTATCCCAGTGGTCGGAATACTGACACCAAGATCCCAACAGGCATAATCCCGACAGAGGGGTGAGCGCAACGCAGCCCCTTGTGGGCTCGCTGTGGTCGCCACGCTGCGGGCACGGTGCCTCGCTACAATTGGCACACTAATTTATTCTCCCTCTATGGGTGTTGTGGACATCCACAGAGGGAGAATATGTCGAGATTGTGCTGGTCGGGATCCCGGTGTCGGTTTTCTGACCGCCGGGATCCCGTCCGGTGGGATCTTGACCGCATCCCGATTTATATACTGATCCCATTTATATGTGTTCAGATTTGGCTTACTCTTTCATTATTGGCACAAAATCAAAGGCAGTTGGTAACTAGCCAAGAGACACACTAAAAAATGTTTTCAGATGGTCTAGTCAAGGGGTAGGCAACATTTTATTCTTTGGGTGCCGGAAGTTCTACTTTACAAGGCAAAAAAAATTCCAGTGTCATCACCATTTCAACATACTGTATACAAATATTTACAAAAGTAATCAATGAGTTGCAAAAATGATAGTGGCTTCCCCATCCTTCATTTTTTTAAGATAAGTAGAGTTTCTCTGGTGAGATTTATCATTTGTAATCTGGAAACAGACATGTTTCAAAATTTTATACTGTTATTCAACTGCGATTAGCTTTGCTGGATATCAGTTTGATATAGGGGGTAATTCTGAGTTGATCGCAGTAGGAACTTTGGGGGTCATTCCGAGTTGTTCGCTCGCAAGCTGCTTTTAGCAGCTTTGCACACGCTAAGCCGCCGCCTACTGGGAGTCAATCTTAGCTTATCAAAATTGTGAACGAAAGATTAGCAGAATTGCGAATAGACACTTCTTAGCAGTTTCTGAGTAGCTCCAGACTTACTCGGCATCTGCGATCAGTTCAGTCTGTTTCGTTCCTGGTTTGACTTCACAAACACACCCAGCGTTCGCCCAGACACTCCTCCGTTTCTCCAGCCACTCCGGCGTTTTTCCCAGAAACAGTAGCGTTTTTTCACACACACCCATAAAACGGCCAGTTTCCGCCCAGAAACACCCACTTCCTGTCAATCACATTACGATCACCAGAACGAAGAAAAAACCTTGTAATGCCGTGAGTAAAATACCTAACTGCATAGCAAATTTACTTGGCGCAGTCACACTGCGGACATTGCGCATGCGCATTAGCGACTAATCGCTCCATTGCGAAAAAAAAATAACGAGCGAACAATTCGGAATGACCCCCTTTGTTAGCAGTTGGGCAAAACCATGTGCACTGCAGGGGAGGCAGATATAACATGTGCAGAGAGAGTTAGATTTGGGTGTGGTGTGTTCAATCTGCAATCTAAATTGCAGTGTAAAAAAAAGCAGCCAGTATTTACCCTGCACAGAAACAATATAACCCACCCAAATCTAACTCTCTCTACACATGTTATATCTGCCTCCCCTGCAGTGCACATGGTTTTGCCCAAATTGCTATTAAAAATCCTGCTGCAATCAACTTGGAATTACACCCAAAGTTCCTGCTACGATCAACTCAGAATTACCCCCATGGTTTGTAGAGGAATGCCAAAAAGGTGTCGGCTGTGAGGGAAGGAGGTGGACTTGGTGGGGAGATGCAGGGCAGCACATCTAGTGATGAACCAGCATGTGCCACTCAAAATATTCTCAAGTGACACATCATCTGGAAATGGCAGCAACAGAGCAGCTACTGTATCATGAGCAATAGTTAAATGATTGTGATGACAGTGATGAGTGTTTGTTATGAGAACATGCATCAGCTTTTAAGAGATTTAACTACTGTATAAGAGTTTTTAAGCAGTAATGTACTGTAGCAGCAGTGCCGTAACTAGGTGTGTGCCGAGGGGGCCTTGCCCACAGCGCAAATGTGGGCAAGGCGCATCATCTGGCAGCACACCTACCTGTACGGCCAGTACTACTGTCAGTAGTGACAGTCCCGGGCCGGCGCCGCCGCTTGCCTCCTGCCTCTGCATGTGAGGGGAGCGGGAGCGTGGCTGTATCCGCATCTATCAGCAAACAGCTGCCCCGTGTCCCGCTGCCGCCAGGAGTCCCACTGTGAGTGCAGGAGAATGGGACTCCTGCTGGCGGGGTATGGAGCGCTGTCAGAGGTTGCTCCCGGACCCGCTCTCATGCTGCTTGTAGTGTCGCCGCAGCATGTGTCCCGGACCCCAGGAGAGGCTCTGCGCCTGGATGCTGCAACCACCTCCAGGTGACTGACAGAACACACACATACGCACACACTTACTCACTCCAGAGCAGACACACACACACACACTTACTCATTCACTCACTCACTCACTCTCTTGTGCAAAACAGGGGGGAATGCGTGGACTCTGCTACTGTAATGTGTAAAAAAGGGGGATTCTGCCTGCCTAATGTGTAAAAAAGGGGGACTCTGCTGCCGTAGTGTGTAAAAAAGGGGGACTCTGCTACTGTAATGTGTAAAAAAGTGGGACTCTGCCTGCCTAATGTGTAAAAAGGGGACGCTGTTTGCCGTAATGTGTAAAAAGGGGACGCTGTCTGCCGTAATGTGTAAAAAGGGGACGCTGTCTGCCGTAATGTGTAAAAAGGGGAATCTGTCTGCCGTAATGTGAAAAAGGGGCTCTACCTGGTGTAGTGGCGCTACTGTGCGGCGTCATTTGAATAATGGAGACTACTGTGCACCATTATATGAATTGGTATTATTTTGTGGCCACACCCCTTCCCCGTGAAGCCATGCCCCTATATTTTTTGCGCGTACCTGCGGTGCGCACTACCGCCAGTTTAGATTAAGGGGGGCCACCGATGCCGTTTCTTGCACACAGCGCTAAAGTGTCTAGTTACGGCACTGTGTAGCAGTACTTTATCTGTACAGTTATAGTCCATTAAGTAAAACCATGCTAGTCCATACACTAACTTTCTTTGAAGATGATATCACAGTTGTACAAGGAATGTTTACATTCTCAGTAGAGACAACAAAGTATGCACAGAAAGATAATAATGGCACCACCTAGTCAGCAACAGCAAAATCTAAAACTTTGAAACTAATTTAGTACGGGAGTGATATGATATGTCGACAGTCATAATGTTGATGTTAACCATGTCCACATTATTATTTATTTATTAACAGTTATTTATATAGCGCACACATATTCCACAGCGCTTTACAGAGAATATTTGCCCATTCACATCAGTCCCTGCCCCAGTGGAGCTTACAATCTAGATTCCCTATCACATGTACACACAGACCCATTCACTAGGGTTAATTTTGGTGGAAGCCAATTAACCTACCAGTATATTTTTGGATTGTGGGAGGAAACCGGAGAACCTGGAGGAAACCCACGCAAGTACGGGGAGATTGTACAAACTCCACACAGTTAGGGCCATGGTAGGAATCGAACCCATGACCTCAGTGCTGTGAGGCAGTAGTGCTAACCATTACACCATCCATACTGCCCTAACATTCATTATGTAGACAGTGATAAAATGTTGACAAGTTAAAATGTTTACATAAGGTCAGTATTGGCTCAGGGGTCACTTACCTGCTTCTAGCGGCTGCTGTGGCTCTGGGACCCAGTAGTCATGTGACCATCACTTTCAGGTATTACCTCTGTAGCACCCGTGTACCGGTGAGTATTTCACCACTTTCCCTATTCCCTAGCCCTCAGCTACTGCCCCGCTACCTAACCATAGTAACATAGTTGCTAAGATTGAAAAAAGACAATATGTCCATCGAGTTCAACCTGTTAGTGATCTCATTGATTCTACATTGTGATATTCATAAGACTAATTTTGACTGTGGTGACTGTTTAGCCATTATGTCACTTCCTCCTATATATATGTATACATATATACACACACACACACACACACACACACACAGAATCCCCTCATTTTCCCCCATTTAGTATGTATGTAGTGTTTCTGTTCTTCTTGCCAAAGTGCACCTTACATTTGTCTATATTGAACCTTGTTCTCCATTTTGCTGCCCGTAACCCTTCTTTCTGCAGCCCAAACCTGATGTCGACTTTCTGAGAATGTAGACATTCCCATGTCAACATTCTAACAATATTGGTATGTTACGTGCTGACACTTTGACAATATGGAAATCATAACTGTCGACATTGTCAACCTAATGACTACTTCCTGTTTAGTCCATATTCTGGGATAGTTTCATTGGGGGTAATTCTGAGTTGATCGCAGCAGGAACTTTGTTAGCAGTTGGGCAAAACCATGTGCACTGCAGGGGAGGCAGATATAACTTGTGCAGAGAGAGTTAGATTTGGGTGGGGTGTGTTCAATCTGAAATCTAAATTGCAGTGTAAAAATAAAGCAGCCAGTATTTACCCTGCACAGAAACAAAATAACCCACCCAAATCTAACTCTCTCTGCACATGTTATATCTGCCCCCCCCCCCCCCCCCGCAGTGCACATGGTTTTGCCCAACTGCTAACAAAGTTCCTGCTGCGATCAACTCAGAATTACCCCAATTGTACACTATTTAATCCTTTCTGCAGTAACTTGCACATTTCTAAAATAATTTGACAACATGTGTGCACACAGCTTGTTGTGATTGAGACTAAATCGAGGTTACACAACTATAAAAGCTGTGACAAGGGACATTTCCCATTAGCAAATCAGCATTAGTTGTTTGAGCTGCTTGCTTTTTACTTTTATGTCTTGTCTTACTAGGTTAAAATTCAAGTATAGCATCACAATAGATGTTTTTTCTCTGTTTAATTGCATGAATATAGGCAAGCAGTGAGTCATGCGCCAATTACTCACACCTGCTACTCCATTTCATCAAGGCTCAACATAAAATTGTCGGTGCCCCTCTGTCTATTTACTGAACCATATAAATTTAAGCAGTTATAACAGTATGAAAGTTTAGGATTATCACAAAGGAGTAGCACCTTAGTCC